>NC_133328.1:434163598-434463598 GCF_042186555.1 Aquarana catesbeiana
AAAATTGTTTGAACGCATTGGTCAGATGGCCACCTTCTCCACTGCTCCTTCTGTGACTGACTGAAGCCTCACCAACACATTGTCCAGGAGGACCAGGAAATTGTAACCTCCCAGGCTTTGGAAACAGAGCACAAACCTTTCTGCAAGGCCTCCTGAAGAGGTTTCATCCTCTGCTCCCTCTGTGATGGCAAGATAAGGTCCGTAACATTACCCTTGTAATGTGGATCAAGGAGGGTTGCCAGCCATTAATCATCCCTCCCCTTGATACCACAATATACGAGGATCCTTCCGCAGGCTTTGCAGGATCAGGGAGGCCATGCAGTGTAGGTTTGCTGAGGCAGTCCACCCAGAGTCCTCTGGGTCACTAAGGATGACATGATCCCCAGCCACCTCCTCCCAGCCACGTACAAGTCCATGGGTTTCTTCGGACTGTAAGTGATCCCTTGAAGACTGCTGCTGATGCTGAGTGCCAGGCTCCACCTCCATGCTGACACAATCCTCCTCCTCCTCTTCCTGTGTGATCGGCGAGCATGCAGGAACACTGTCTGGATAAAGGGGGCCTTGAGAGCTAAGAAAGTCCTCCTCTTCCTGCCTCTGTTCTGCCTTAAATGCCCTGTCCATTATTCCACGCAGCGTGTGCTCCAACAGGTGGACAAGGGGGACAGTGTCACTGATGCATGCACTGTCACTGCTCACCATCCTCGTGGCCTCCTCAAATGGTGACAGGACAGTGCATGCATCCTGATCATAGCCCACTGGTGTGGGGAAAAAAAACAAGCTCCCCTGACCCTGTCCTGGTGCCAAAGTCACATAGGTACTCATTGATGGCCCTCTACTGCATGTGCAGCCGCTGCAGCATGGCCAATGTTGAGTTTCACCTGGTCTGCATGTCACACAGGTTAAATTCCTTTTGGAGGTCAGCCAGCTGAGCACTGGCATTATATGACTTGCGGAAATGCACACAGACTTTCCTGGCCTGCCTCAGGACATCCTGTAAGCCTGGGTACCTGCCCAAGAACCACTGCACCACCAAGTTAAGGACGTGAGCCAAACAGGGCACATGGGTCATTTGTCCCTGTCGGAGGGTGGAGAGGAGGTTGGTGCCATTGTCGCAAACCACCATATCTGGCTTAAGCTGGCATGGCGTCAACCACCTCTGAACCTGCCCCTGCAGAGCTGACAGAATCTCTGCCCCAGTGTAGCTCCTGTCACCCAAGCACACCAGCTCAAGCACCGCATGGCATCTTTTTGCCTGCTTGCTTGCGTAGCCCCTTGAATGCCTATGGAGCACCGCTGGTTCCGAGGACAAATCAGCACAGGAAGAGGCCATGGAGGAAGAAGAAGAGGAGGGGGTGGAGGAGAGAGGTATGGCAGAATCACCACTAGTAGAATTTTGGAGGCATGGTGGTGGAACAACCTCCAACACTACTGCACCCTGTCCTGCATCCTTCCCAGCTGCCAGAAGAGTTACCCAGTGCGCAGTGAAAGATAGGTAACATCCCTGTCCATGCCTGCTGGACCATGAGTCAGCGGTAATATGCACCTTACCGCTGACTGCCCTGTCCAGCAAGGCCAAGACATTGCCTTCCACATGCCAGTAGAGAGTCGGAATAGCCTTTGGTGAGAAAAAGTGGCATTTGGGAACCTGCCACTGAGGAACCGCACATTCCACAAACTCACGGAAGGGGGCAGAGTCTAACAACTGAAAAGGCAGCAGTTGAAGTGCTAGCAATTTAGTCAAGCTAGCATTCAACTGCTGGGCATGTGGATAGCTGGGAGAGAATTTCTTTTGGTGGTGCAGCAGCTTGGGCAGGGAAATTTGCCTGGTACAACCTGACGTCGGTGTACCGATAGCAGATTGCCCGCAAGTACTTGGCTGTGACACACCTAATTCTACACTTTCATTCCTCTCTGTGCAGGTTTCAGAGAGAACTGAAGGTATAGTGGGGTTGGAGATCCCAGCTGATGAGGAGCAAGGAGAGGTCTGCTTTGTACTTTGGTGTGGGTCTTTTAGGTACGCTTGCCAACGAACTGCATGACAGGTCGACATATGTCTGGTCAAGCATGTGGAGCCCAAGTGGGTGATGTTTTGGCCACGCGAGATACGCTTGAGACATATGTTGCAAATAGCACCGGTGGGATCTGATGCACTTGTGTCAAAAAAGCCCACATCAAAGAACTTTTGGAATAATGCGCAGAGACAGCAGCGCCCTGCACATGCGGAGCTCTGTGGTGTGATGCAGTCAGTGTGCTGCCCTTAAGCTAGCCCCTGGAGGGCATCCTGCCTCATTGGAGATGTTCCCCCTCCTCCTCCTCCTCCTCTCTCCTATCAGGCACCCACGTGGAGTCAGTGACCTCATCATCACCTCCCTCCTCATCACTGGAGCAAACCTGGCAGTATGCTACAGCTGGGGGAACATGACTGCCAGATTGCTGTCCTTCTTGGGCACCCCCTCTCTCTGGGCTCACATTACTGCCTTCCTCTAGCTGGGTACCATCATCGGAGCCTTCAAAATGCTGGGACTCCTCCTGCAGTATGTACCCAACACTGTGGTCAAACAGTTCGGGGGACTCCTCAGGAGGACATGGTGGGGCTAGGGAAGGAGTGACTGATGCCATTGAGCCGAGGGAAGAGGCCGCGTTGGCAGCTGCTTTGCCAGACAAAGAACTCTGAGCCTGGGTGAGAAAGGATGAGGAGGATGAGGACAGCTTGGTCATCCACTCTACCAAGTCTTCCGCATGTTACAGCTCAACACAGCCAGCTGTTGAAAAAAAGGCCAAGCGTGTCCCATGGCCACGTGCTGATGAGGATGCACTGTCTCAATGACCAGCACTGTTGCCTCTTGACACAGAGCCTGCTTGCCCTCTTTTATTGGCTTGTGACTGTCTGTCTCTCCTTGTTGGCCTTCCAGACATACTATTGGCCTGCAGTGAGATGTAGCTGCACAAAGCTGGGATGTATATTTATACTGATACTGCAGCTAGTGGAATCAACTGCTTGCCTGTAGTATTGCTAGTATGAGAACACCAGCAATTGTCTTCAGGTAGCTTTAGGTGCACACTGTGCAGAGGACACAGTACACTAACTGTAAATACTGCAGCTGCCTGTTTGTGGTACAGTAGGTGACCGCGATATTGTGTCAATCTCGCCGCTTTTCTCGGCAAGATTTGACACGTGCGAGTCCCGTCGCGGGAGCCAGCGCTGAGATGGCTCGCTGATCGAGAAAGAAAAACTTTTTTTTTCCTTTTGCAATGAGCGACAGGCAGTACTGACAGCTGTCTGGTATGAATCATGAGGGGGAACGCTGCGCCAAATTTTAAATGAAAAAACTGGCGTGGGTTCCCCCCAGGAGCATACCAGGCCCTTAGGTCTGGTATGGATTGTAAGGGGAACCCCCTACGCCGAAAAATCGGCGTGGGGTCCCCCCCAAAATCCATACCAGCCCCTTATCTGAGCACACAGCCTGGCCAGTCAGGAAAGGGGGTGGGGACGAGCGAGTGCCCCCCCTCCTGAACCGTACCAGGCCGCATGCCCTCAACATGGGGGTAAGTGCTTTGGGGGAGGGGGGGCGCCCTGCGGGCCTACCCACCCCAAAGCACCTTGTCCCCATGTTGATGAGGACAAGGGCCTCTTCCCGACAACCCTGGCCGTTGGTTGTCGGGGTCTGCAGGTGGAGGGCTTATCAGAATCCGGGAGCCCCCTCTAATAAGGGGGCCCCCAGATCCAGGCCCCCCACCCTATATGATCCGGGAGCCCCCTCTAATAAGGGGGCCCCCAGATCCAGGCCCCCCACCCTATATGAATGAGTATGGGGTACATGGTACCCCTACCCATAAACCTAGGAAAAAAGTGTCAATAAAAAAAACCCACACTACACAGGTTTTAAAAGTAATTTATTAGGCAGCTCCGGGGGTCTCCTTCCGACTTCGGGAGTCTTCTTCCGACTTTGGGGTCTTCTTCCGTCTTCTCCCGGTGTTCGGCTTCTTCTCCCGGGCCCCCTTGCTATCTTCTTCCAGCTCTCTTGCTAGCGGGGGCCCGGTCTGCTGCTGCTGTCTTGTCGCTGCTGTCTTGTCGCTTCTTCTCTTCTTCCGATGTTGACACAACGCTCTGTATTAATAGGATCAGAACAACAGCAGATGCCTTCAGGTAGCTTTAGGTGCACACTGTGCAGAGAACACAGTGCACTAACTGTAAATACTGCAGCTGCCTGCCTGTGGTATTAATAGGATCAGAACAACAGCAATTGTCTTCAGGAAGCTTTGGGTGCACACTGTGCAGAGGACACAGTACACTAACTGTAAATACTGTAGCTGCCTGCCTGTGGTACTAATAGGATAAGAGGAACACCAGCAATTTTCTTCAGGTAGCTTTAGGTGCACACTGTGCAGAGGACACAGTACACTAACTGTAATTACTGCAGCTGTAAATACAACCAACCTGTTGTTTAAGCTTTCCTCACAACTTTCAAGACATTACTGCAGCTTTTGTCCGGTCTCCACGGTCATTTCCTAGAAGAAAGTTTTCTACCAATCCTATAGGCTGGTCGTTCACTGTTGCCCCATTAGACCCATTGGGGTCTATCTATAAGGTGAGAGACTAGCACTACTGGGGGAGGATTACAGAAAGACATGTTTACCATCTTACATCTTTAATTTGGACTCTTTCACCTGTCCTTACCCCCTTATCTACTCTGATTTATATTTTTAACTTTGGAGCTGATCATCTCTTTTAGTCACCTGATTTTTTTAGATGCTGATTACTCCTGGGAAACAATTTACTTTTAGTTTAGTTTTATGTGATACACTTTACTGGATTTCATTGCATTATTGCTCAGATATATATTATGGGATGCACCTCTTAGGACTTTGGACACTTTTATATGAGTTTATATTTGCCATGAGCATCTGAGAAATTCTCTTTTTTTTGTTGATGTGCTATATTAGCGCTAATTCACTACAAGATATACATTTTTAGAGGTGTTGGTTACACTATAGAAGTTTAGCTGCTTTTTTCATTTAACACTTTATATGTATGCACTTTATTAATTAGCACCTTATTTGTATTGATACACTGTTGGTAGCGCATTAGTACTTTGCCATATCAAGTCTCCGATGTTGGTTCCCAGGTTGAGGAAGGGAGTATCATGAGCCTAGAGAAATGGGGTGCCCAAAAAGGAGAAGAAACTGGCAGTCATGTTCCCCCAGCTGCAGCATACTGCCAAGTTTGCTCCAGTGACAAGGAGGGAGGGGATGATGAGGTCACTGACTGTACTTGGGTGCCTGAAAGAAGAGAGGAGGAGGAGGCACAACTCCAACAAGGCAGGATGTCCTCTAGGGGGCAGCTTAAGGGCAGCCACCCTATTACATCACACTGTAGAGCTCCTCATCTGCGATCTCCAACCCTACTATACCTCCAGTCTTCTCAAAAACCTGCACTGAGAGGAATGAAGGTATAGCAATAAGTGTCCCAAGTACTTGCAGCCAATCTGCTATCAGTACATCACCATTTGATTTTAGCAGGCAAATTTCCCTACCCCAGTTGCTAAACCGTAAAAAGAAATTTGGCCGTAAGGTTCATGTTACCGCTGACTCATGGTCCAGCAGGCATGGGCAGGGACGTTACCTTTCCTTCACAGGCACACTGGGTAACCCTGCTGGCAGCTGGGAAGGATGCAGGACAGGATTCAGTGTTCTTGGAGCTTGTTCTGCCACCACACATCCAAAATGCTAGTGGTGATTCTGCCACAGCTCTCTCCTCCACCCCCTCCTCTTCTTCTTCCTCTTCTGCAGATTTGTCCTCTGAACCAGCAGTGCTCCATAAGTGTTCAAGGGGCTATGCAAACAGTTAGGTTAAAAGATCCCATGCAGTGCTTAAGTTGGTCTGCCTAGGGGACAGGAGCCCCGCTGGGGCAGAGATTCTGTGAAATCTGCAGAGGCAGGCTCAGAGGTGGTTGACGCCACACTAGCTTCAGCCAGGAATGGTTGTATGCAACAATGGCACCAACTTTTTCTCTGCCCTTCGACAGGGACACTTGACCCATGTTCCTGAATTTTGTGGTGCAGCAGTTCTTGAGCAGTTCTTGGGCAGGTACCCAGGCTTACAGGATCTCCTGAGGCAGGCCAGAAAAGTCTGTGGTCATTTCTGCCGGTCATACAATGCCAGTGCTCAGCTGGCTAACATTCAAAGGGAATGTAACCTGCCCACCAACCGCCTCATTTGTGACATACCTACCAGGTGGAACTGAACATTTACAATGCTGCAGCGGCTGCCCACACAGCAAAGGGCCATCAATGAGTATCTGTGCAAGTATGGCACCAGGACAGGGTCAGGGAAGCTTGGCTTCTTTTCGCCATGACAGTGGCTACTGATCAAGGATGCATGCACTGTCCTGTCACCATTTGAGGAAGCCACAAGGATGGTGAGCAGCAACAATGCATGCATCAGTAACACTGTCCCTCTAGGCTTCCTGTTGGAACACACACTTTGTGGAATCATGGACAGGACACTTGAGACAGAACAGCGGAAGGAAGAGGGGGACTTTCTTACCTCTCAAGGCTCCCTTTATCCAGAAAGCATTCCTGTGGGCCCGCCAAACACACAGGAAGAAGAGGAGGAGGAGGATTGTGTCAGCATGGATGTAGAGAATAACACTCAGCAGCAGTCTTCAAGGGATGGTTTTCAGTCCCCAGAAACCCAAGGAGTTGTACGTGGCTGGGTGCAGGTAGTTCCTGACAACGTCATCCTCAGTGACCCAGAGGACTCAGAATCGAATGCCTCTGCAGACTTTCACTGCGTGGCCTCCCTGATTCTGCAAAGCCTGCAAAAGGACCCTAGGATTCGTGGTATCAAGGAGAGGGATCATTACTGGCTGGCAACCCTTCTTGATCTACGTTACAAGGGTGAGGTTACAGAACTCATCCTGTCTTGGCAGAGGGAGCAGAGGATGAAACATCTTCAGGAGGCCTTGAAAGGTTTGTTCAATGCATTTCCAGACCCTGGGAGGTTACAATTACCTTGTGCTGGACAACGTGTTACTGAGGCTTTGTTTAGTCAGAGAAAGAGCGGTGGAGAAGAAGGCCGACTGATCGATGCCCTTAAACTATTTTTCAGTCCTCAGCGACAAGGTATGATCAGTTCAAGCAACTATCGCCAGTGTCTGCATTACATGCTGCAGGAATATCTAGGGGCAAGAGCAGACATAGAGACCTTTCCAACAGAGCATTCACTGGGTTACTGGATCTTGAGGATGGACCACTGGCCAGAACTTGCTCAATATGCAATTGAGCTACTGGCCTGTCCTGAATCCAGCGTGCTTTCTGAATGCACATTCAGTGCTACTGGAGGGCTTGTAATGGATCAAAGAGTGCGCATGTTTACAGACTCCGTTGATAGGCTCTCATTCATAAAAATGAATCAGTCTTGGATCAACAGCTATCAAGCACTTGATGCTGATGTAACTGATGGAATTTGCTATGGATGTGGGATCCCTTGAAGACTGCCTATGCTGACTATGATATTCCTCCACAATCTTGATGATGCTAGCTTCCAACAATATTTTTGGTTTAGGGCACCACCACCCAAGGCCTAATTTGTCTGCCCCTGTTTAACAGGGGCATGTAGTTACATTTTTTTCGTTCAATAATGTTTATTGGTTTTAACAGGTAAGAATACAAGATACAATCAAAATGATATCATTTGAAGAGTAAAAATATGTATTGGCAAACATCAGAAGAACAAATTGCATACTCTGGGAATACAGTAGATGGTGTAAAATGGATGGTTAAATAAGTGCATCTCACAGTAGTTGATCTCAGCCCTGATATGATAAGGCATTGTGGTGGAGGCCTCAACATTGGGTTGTGGCCAAGTGGTTGAGTCAGGACAGTGATTATTAGTCAGTGGGAGAAAAGAGGGTTGGAGAGGGTCCCTCCAGCCACCCTAAAAGGGATCACGCTGTGGATGGGGGATCCTCCACCATCTCAACCATTTAACACTGTCATGGGTCCCTGTGTAAAGAAAATAGGGTGGGAGTATTTGGAGCTGATACATATTATAAGGCCTTATTGGATTATTACTATGTATTACAAGTGATTGAACTGTGCTGAGACTTGGGACAAGAGTATAAACATAGCTAAACAGGAGTGCAGTTAGATAATCCGGGGTTATGACTAAGGCCTTATAGGCTGAAACACATCAACTGACTTAATCTGCATTTGTTCACTGTGGCTATTCAATAAAATAAAGAAATCTTAAGAGCAACGGATCAGAGGAGGGTGGGCAGGAAGAAATAGAGCAGGGAGATGTAGTTCTAGAGAAAGGTCAAAGTAAGGTGAGGGAAGAAGTGGGATGAGGTGAGAAAGATGGGTCACCCAGAGGTAAGATCATCATGAGGAGTTTTCTCAGGGTTTAGAGGTATATGTCAATATTTAGCCCAGGGTTCCCAGATGAGTTCGAAAACACGGGTTCTGTCTTGTATAATATTTAATATTTTCTTCTGTGCCATAATCCAGGAGATTTTGCGCTTTATTGCTGAGATTGGGACTGAGGTTTTTTTCCAGTGTGATGCTATAGTGATTTTGGTTCCTAAAAGCATGAAGAAGATCAGTTCTTGTGTATATTTATCTATGTTCTCCACCTTGAGGTTAAGGAGTGCTATGTCTGGGGTTTGGGGAACCTGTGTATTCATTACCTTGCATATTAGAGAGAGAAGTTTATTCCAAAAGCTTTGTATTCGTGGACAGGTCAGCCATATGTGAAACATTGCGCCCATGTGGAGGCAGTCTCTAAAACATAGTGGGGAAGCATTTGGGTAGATTTTGGCAAGGAGATAGGGAACCCTATACCATTGTGTAAATATTTTTCCCTATTTTAAATAAAACTTTCTTGAGCCACCAACGAAAGGCCAGGATGTTCATTCCTGGGAAAAAATTGGGATTGTAGAACAAATGCGTTAGAGGGCGTAGGGCTGAGATTAATGAGGGGTGTTTGTGCATCTGGCCACACAGGGCCAGTGAGTGGGACAGGGTAGGAGCTAGGATAGGAGTTTGGTGGGAGACCACAATAGAAAATCGATTGTGTGGGGATAGCTTGCCCCTCCATTGACACCCAGTCGGGTTTCGAGTCCCATGAGTATGCGATAGAGATCTGTTGAGCTTCTTGGTAGTACCACCAAATGTTGGGGAGGGCAAGTCCTCCTTGCTTTTTTAAGTCTGAACAGGATGTTTTTAGAGCACCTCCTGCCCTTAGGTCTCCAGATAAATTTCAAATTTTTTGATTGGAAGTTAAGCAAATGTGATTTCATGATTGGGATGGGTAGAGATGCGGCCTAGCCATGAAACGTTATTAAATTAATGCCTAAATACAGGATATGGGAGGAGCACCAGGTAAGTGGGAAGTGATCCTGTAAATTTTCAAGTAAATTGGAGGGAATTGTGATGTTTAACGTTAAGGATTTCGAAACATTAATCTGAAGACCGAAGGCATTTCAAAATTCTTTAAGTAAAGAGAAAATGTTGGGAGTCTAAACTAGGGGGAGGTAACAAATAATAGGAGATCGTCTGTGAACAAAGCACACTTGTGCTCTTGGGGTCCACAGAGCATTCCCTTAATGTCCAGGTTTGGTTCTGATCGCGATGGCCAAGGTCTCAATAGCTATAGCAAACAAGAGGGGAGAGAGTGGGAAACCTTGCCTGGTGCCTTTTCGATGAATCTGGGTAGCAACCCTGGAAATCTTACCTGTGTGCTTAGGTTAGAGTACAGAGAGTGTAGTATTTCCAGACAGTTGGGGCCAAAGCCCCATCTTTCCAGTACATTAAACAGGTAAGGCCATGTAACTGTGTCAAAGGCCTTATGGAGGTCAATTGGCAGCAAAAAACCTTCCTGAGGAGGACCACCTCCTTCAGAGTTGAGTAGGGAGATAATGTCTATGACCCCTCTTATTTGGTCAGGACCCACGTGGTCCTTATGGACATATTGAGCGATACAGGATGATAGTCTATTCGCTAAAAATTTTTGTCAAAATTTTAAGGCCGTTGTTAATTAAAGAGATCGGGTGGTAATTGCTAACTACTCTCGGATCCTTACCAGGTTTAGGTAAGACTGAGATATATGCTAAATTTAGGGCTTTATCCAGGGGAAAACCCAACCTGAGTGAATTAAAGAATCTGACCATTTAGGGGACTAGCGTATTGGCAATTTTTTTATAATAGCAGGCTAAAAAGCCGTCAGGTCCCGGCGCTGAGTTTTGTTTGAGATGTTTTATCACCTCCATGACTTCCATTTCAGTTATCAGTTTGTCCAGAAGGTCAGAGTGTTTCACTGACAATTTTGGGAGGGATGTATTGTTAAGGAAGCCCTCTAGGTGAGATTGTGTGCTAGGTTTCTTATCTCTGTACAGATCTGTGTAGAAAGCATGGAAATATTCCATGATACGTGGTGGGTTTTGTGTCAAATCTCCTATCCAGGTGCGTATTTTGGGGAAAGCCTGGCATTGGGGTTTAGGAGATAGTTTGGCTGCTAATTTAGCACCAATATCCTTCTGGGAGTAGAAGCGGGCTCCTGACCATCTGAGGTATTTCTCCGCTTCTGTGGTTAGGGCTAGGTTTAAGGCTGTCCGGGACGATTCAAGATGATCTAAGGACTCTCTAGTAGGGTTGCGTTTATGGGTTTTGCTCAACCCAACTCTGTAGTGAGTTTGTTAATGGTTGCCCTGCATTCCCGTTTAAGTTGAGATGTGTTTTTTGTATAATCTTCCCTCTTGTTACCACCTTATGGGTAGCCCACAAGGTTTCTGGAGATATGGAATCTTTGTCGTTTAGTTGGAAAAATTCCTGAATGTCCTTTGCGAGGATTGAGCATTGAACTGGGTCACTTAAAAGAGCTTCATTGAGGCGCCATGTGAATTTTTTACTGGGGTTGGGCGTTTGTTGTAGGTGTAAAAGGACCATATAGTGGTCAGATAGGGGTGTGTCCCTAAAAATAGGTTTTGTGGCAATAGGTATGTTGTAGGATTTAAGAAAGATGTGATCTATCCTAGTTTGGATTTTGTGTGGAACAGAGTAGTGGGTGTAGTCATTAGTTTGCGGATTAAGTTCCCTCTGAATGTCAATAAGGCTCAGGGAACACAGTGTGGAGGCTATTTTAGGCTCTCTTTTGAGGGCTTTTTCGTCCGAGGGGGACCTTTTTCCAATTTTTCCAGTGAGAGGTCAAATGCAAGAATTGTGTCTCCTCCCAAAATTATCTTCCCCTCTAGATGTGGACCAAGTATAGACATCATGGAGGAGAAGAAGGTTGCTTGGCCTTTATTTGGAGTGTAATAGGAAACAAGCGAGTAAGTTTCATCTAAGAAGCCTTTTACTAATAGGTATCTACCTGTCAGGTCTCTGATGGTGTCTGAAGGGGAGAAGTTAAGGTTTTTAGAAAAGCATATGGCTATGCCTTTTGTTTTGTTCCCTGCATTAGAGAGATATAACTGGGGGTAGTTTCTATGTAAGAAGGAGGGATTATAGGTGGAAGGGAAATGAGTTTCTTGTAGCAAAAGGATATCAATATTTTGTGATTTATAGTGTCTGAATAGCTTCCGTCTTTTAACTGGGGAGTTAATCCCTTGAATGTTGTGGGTGGCTATACAGGGGGGGGGGGGCAGATGTGGTGCTGTCAGCATACATGGATCAGAGGGTGGGATAAATACATCAGCCATAGGGATCTTACACTGACCCATGGAGCGGGTGCTGGCTCTTAGCATCTTCTGTCCGAAGCTTCCGAGAATTGAGGTTAGATCGTCGAGATGAGACTCTAGGTGAAAAAAAGAAGAGGAGTGAGAGGTGGTGTAGGCAGGTCCTGAGAAGAGAAGACATGGCAAGTCTAAAACATGGAACAGAAATGTATAACAAACAATAATAAAGCAGCAAAAAGAAAACCCCAGCCCCTTTGCAGGAATAAGGCACAGCGACTCTCTTACTGCAATTTTTACCCCAAAAAACAACCCCAAACATAGGGGGTGTAGAATAGTGCCTGATTGGTGGGAGAATACCACTCTGGGACAGTTGAAGGTGTAGTGCAGCCGCTCCAGCCTCCCCGCTAACTAAAAACTAGAAATAAAGGTGGAGACCTGGATCTGAATGCGGTGAGAAACAAGCAAAAGAAACAGAAAAAAAAGTGGGGGAATAAACATATGAATGTGGTGGGAGCAATAACCACTTCTTGGGATATTCTGCCTCCCCCTCATGAGCATTCAGGGGAAGGGGGAGGGAGAAACCCATAGCAGGTTAATCAGCTAAGTTGTCACAGGTTATGTTAGGCTGTCTTTGAAGTCTCTGAGATCCTGGAAGGAAAGATATTACCGTCCCTCTTTGAAGTACGATGCCTATAGTCAGAATTACTGAATGAGACTGGTTGGTGTGCAGAACAAAAGACATCTGTTCGGGGCTATTGTAGAGGTTAACTTGCTCAGTTGCCATAAGAGTAGTAGATGAAATTGGCCAAAACAGATTTGTTTCTTGGTGGGAAAAGGACTGGATGACCAAACTTTTCAGGGCTTGTTTAGCAAAGTCCAAGGAGATGATGAAGGGTTCAGTACGATCCACTTTAGGGGGGGAGCAACCATCCTTAGATCTCTTTGCTTGCTGTTTTTGTTTTTTACATAGGCTTGATAGGGCTCGTGGGTGGAGACCTTTTTGATGAGATGGAGCCTCTAGGGTCTGATGAGGTTGCTGGTATCTGGGAGATGAGGCCCAGTTGCAGCAGCAGGGGCTCTCCATCTGCAAAGGTTGAGAAACCATAGGATTTATTTAAGTGAGCAAAGTTTAAGCGGAAAGGGAAGGACCATCTATAGGTGATTTTGTGACAGTACCTGGAGAAAAGTTTTCAAAAATCTTCTTTTTTGTATTCTGTAAGGTGACAAATCCGCAAATATTTAAATAGGATGTCCTTGTATAGTAAGGTTTTCCTTTTCCTGGGCTCGCCGCATAACTTCTTCCTTAACGTTGTAAAAATATGGTTTTACCACAATGTCTCTGGGTAAGCCATCTTGGCGCGGGGGCTGAAGGGCCCTATGGGCAGGATCCATTTCTAGGCGATGATTGGGGATGTCTGGTATTACATTTTTAATGAACATACAGACAATCTTGGGGGAAGCTTAGAATCAAAATGTAATAGAGATGGAGAAATGTGTACTTGGATGCACTTTAATAAATGGAGGGTAGTGTTTGGTGCACTTTAACTTGAGTACTCAATACACTGACACACTACAATATACTGCAGTAAAATTGTACTGAGCTACTTTAATATACTGCAATTAAACTGCACTGATGCATTTCAATATACTGCAGTAAAAATGAATTAATGCACTTCAATATACTGCAGTAAAAGTGCACTAACACACTTCAATATACTGCCACAAAAGTACTCTGATGCACTTCAATATACTGTACTAAAAGTGTACTAACACAATTCAATATACTGCAGTAAAACTGCACTAACACGATTCAATATACTGCAGTAAAAGCGCACTAACACACTTCAATTTACTGCAGTAAAAGTGCACTAACACACTTCAATATACTGCCGTAAAAGTACCCTGACTCACTTCAATATACTGCAGTAAAAATGCACAAACGCACTTCAATATACTGCAGTAAAACTTCATTAACACACTTCAATACACTGCCGTAAAAGTGCACTAATGCAGTTGAATATACTGCCTTAAAAGTGCATTAAAGCACTTCAATATACTGCAGTAAAAGTGTACTAATAGTATAGAAGGAGGATGTGAGCAGCTGTGAGCACTCACAGCTGATTGAGCTCCGATGCCTGGCTGACTGATCATTGTTAGTGCTCCGTCTTCGTGTCTCATGCCGTGCTCTATCCCTGTGATACCTCCATTTTAGGCTGTCTGAGGCATACTAAAGCGTGAAACCGAAAGGCTGACTGAGCCGCTAATCAAGCCGCTGTTTGAGTCACTTCTTTTTCTGCCTTGCCTACTGCACTGACTGGACTGATGGGAGAAACAGGAGAAAGGTGCGGGGGGCTGCGATAAAGCTGTGACCGAGGCGGTGTTCGTTTCCTTAATTTTCATGTCCATCCCCACCGCATCCCACTGCATACCTGTATGCCTGAACCTGCACACCTGAACGGTTTGTCCTGGCTGTGCTTGTGCTACACTGGCTCCCTGTGCCTGCACTGTCCTTTTGCCTCTTGTGCTGTGTTGGGGCTGTGAGTAGTAGGCTGCTGGCTGTTGGTTTTCTGCCTTATTGCTTTCCGGAGGGTCTCCAGAGGAGTCATGGATGACTGTAACGGATGGTTCTCCCTCTTCAATCCATCTGCATCTGCAGCCGTGAGGTTTGTGATTTTTGCTGAGAGATAGACATTGTGATAAATATCCCGCAGGACTGACTAGCCAGCTGCCTGCCTCCATGCCTTGGACAGTTGTGGTTGTTGATCGGGTGCTGTGTGGGGGAGTTGGGTACTGTTTCATACTGAGCTGATACCGAAGTTTACAAAGCAGAGTCGCAGAGTCGCAGAGTCACAGAGAAGCTGAGACCTACAGATTGTTTAAAATTCCTATTTTTTTTTTGGAGAGTAACTATCTGGGTACTGTTTCATACTGAGCTGATACCAAAGTTTACAAAGCAGAGTTGCAGAGAAGCTTAGACCTACAGATTGTTTCAAATTCCTAAATTTTTTTGAGAGTAACTACCTGTTGGTGCGATATCTCCTATCTCCTATTCCTATCTCCGTTTTTTTTATTTATTATGTTTAAAATTAAGGAGGGTAAAGGTACAACTATTACTACCTCTACTAAAGCTATGTCAAATTCTGGAGGACCAGCGAATGCTTGGGTGGTGTCTACCCCTGCTTCTCTGTATAGAGAGACTACAAGAGCAGAAACTGCAAAAGGAATTGCCCCCCGCCATGATGGCACTAACTCAATGCCAGACCACCATGGACAACTGGAGGACTGCAGGGTGGTCTCTCGCATAGAAGTGACCTCCAC
Source organism: Aquarana catesbeiana (assembly GCF_042186555.1). NCBI lineage: Eukaryota > Metazoa > Chordata > Amphibia > Anura > Ranidae > Aquarana > Aquarana catesbeiana. The sequence goes on from NC_133328.1 coordinate 434,178,592, forward strand.
GCAAACCACCAAGATGGATCCCAAGCCTACGCCATATCCCTGTGGTGACAATGAATGCCCCCCCTTGAGTTTATCCTCTTCTACGCTCAATGTGAATATGAACACCAACTCTTTAACTGTTCAAACTGCTCAAACAGATTCTAGTCAGAAATCAACTGAAGGGGAGAGTACAGTCAGAAAGGCTTTTGAACCCACATTAAGGGATGTTTATTTTTTGATACAACACTGCTCTTCCTCCCTTTCTGTGCTCACAGGCCAGGTTCAGGCTATACGGGAAGAAGTTGTCTTTATATGTGGGGACCTCCAAAAAGTACAGGAACAGACTAAGATCTTAGAAAACAGGGTTAGTAGCACAGAGGATACTTTTCCTTCCATGGTAACAGAGATGAAGGCAGATACCCGCAAGTTAAATACTATTATTTCTAATATTAAAGACATGGAGAATCGTTTACACTCTAATAATGTCCGAGTGTTGGGCATACCAGAGAATGCAGAGGGTAATGACCCAGTTAGCTTTGCTGAATGATGGCTCATTGAAATTTTCGGCAAGGAACATTTCTCTTTACTACTTGTAATAGAACATGCTCACTGGGTTCCTACCCGTTTTCCGAAAATGGGAAAAACACCTCAACCTTTTTTAATACGTCTTCTAAATTATAGAGATAAAGAAAATATTCTGCGGCAGGCACGGGTCCTAAATGATATTAAATATAATGGAGCCAAAATGATGTTTTTTCCTGACTTTTCACCAGGAAATCGAATCAGGAATCAGAAACGGAGGGCAAATTTTCAAGAAGTGAAGAAACGTTTGTTACTCCAAGGACTTAAATATTCAATGCTATACCCTATCAGACTTTGGGATGATAGGTTCCCCCCTCTAGTAAATTTATATATGTATACAGTATGAAATGACGGAGCATTGATATAAACCTGTTTTTTTTTCATTAAAGGGGATATTTGCGCTAACCAATCAATATATGCAAAAAATATATGTGCACAAGTGATGTAACTAAATAAAGCTTGATTAAATGCTGCACCTCTATAGGTCAAATACCAAAACCTAAAACCAATATTAAGAAAGAAAAAGATGTGCAAAGAAACCGCTACAAATAACAATAAATATTGCTGTGAACAAATTCTCTAAAACATGATAATATGGAAAATTGAACAGAGATCCCAATGGATGCCTGTTAAGGGGAAACATGTCGGGTGGAGCATGAGCCTGTGACATCACCACGCTGAACAGCTGACTGGTAGACACTGCGGCTGATTCAAACCTGCTTTTCTTACCTGCTTGAATTTATTTATTTATTTACTTTGTATGATTTGTTTTTTAAATAAATACCTTTGCTGGAACATACTGCACCATGAAGCCCTCTTGTATTCCTCCTTACATGAGAATACCCAGATCCTGGCTTTCATGAGAGTGTCCCAGAGAGTGGAGTTTTGTCCTTGCTGATTCTTGGATAAACAGGTGGATTCCTCTCTGCTTTCAATCACTGTGAGTTCACCTGCCGGAAGGCTAATGCACAAGCGCTTCTGATCTCTATCATTTGAGATCCAACAGATCTGGTAAGCAGTTTGCTTTTTGCATTTTATGCTCCATATTCCAGGTGATTCAAATGAATATGTGTCCTGCTTTTCAAGATTAAGTGAAGAACTTTTGCATCTCCTAAATTTTGAAGGATAATTTTGGGATATTCTGTTTTTGATAAATTCACTTTTGGTTTTATTCATATATTTTTTTATATCACCTGGACTATTTGTTTTTTGATACACCACTCAATTTTTCATATTATCATTTTGTAGAGAATGTGTTTACAGCAATATTTATTGTTATTTGTAGTGGTTTATTTATTTATTTCTTAATATTTTTTCATTAAAGCCAGGCTGTCGGAGGCCTAATCAGCAACAGCCACTGAATGTTTTTTTTCTACATCAGTGGCTATTTTTCCCGTGAGGAACCCTTTTTTTTTTTTTTGGGGGGGGGGGGGTTCATCTTGGAGTTTTTTCATGTTCTGCATTTATATATATATTATTTTTTGTGTACAGTACAGGTTGGTTGACTAGTGATGTTCTTATGCCATTGTACCTATGGTAAATCAATCAATTAGAATACTTTCTTGGAATGTTAGGTGTATGAATAATGCTTTAAAAAGACAATCTATATTTGACTATATTGCTTCTTTTCATCCCGCCCTCGTCTGTCTGCATGAGACACATGCCACATCCAACATGACCAGGTTTCTGAAGCGCCGATTGGTTAGAGAGGCTTACCACTCATTATATGCCTTTCACTCAAGGGTGGGTTACAATCCTGGTCTATGCTGGTGTTGTATTCTCCTGCAGTAGGACTATGGTAGACGAAGATGGCAAATATATTTTTTTACAATGCAAGCTGGATGATCTTGAGTTGATCCTTGCCGCTATATTTATACCTCCCTCATATAATTCAGAAATAATTTGTGAGCTTATTTCTTTTGCAGGAGTCTCTCCTCAGATACCACTATTGGTACTTGGAGATTTCAATAGTGTTGTCGATATGAGGTGGGACAAATGCCCAGCTCCAAGGTCAATGACCAATGGGCGTCTCTCCCCCTTTGGACGACTATGTCGGGAAGTGGGACTGTATGAAATGTGGAGGAAACTACACCCTGAAGAAAATGCCTATACATGCTATTATAAAACACATAACACACTATCAAGTATAGATTTGGCTCTGTGCTCAGCTGATTTTATACCATATGTGCTGGATTTGACTATCGAACCTCAAGGTATCTCAGACCAGTCTCTTCTGTTAGTTATTTTAACATCAGGGCGTCAGGCGTCTAATATGTCTTGGCAGCTGAATCCCTTTTGGTTGGAATTATTCCCTAAGGAGGATGTCATTCCTAACCTTATCCTAGATTTTTGGTCCCTCAACTTAGGCTCCGCTTCCATACAAGTTGTATGTGATGCTTTAAAGGGCTATCTTTGGCGATTGTTAATCCAAAATATACGTATTTTCCTTGTTAAAAGAAGTTTATTGAGTATACAATATTATAAAGATACATAAAGTAAGTTTACAAGGATCTATAAAGTAAGCTCATTGTTTTACAGTAGGGTTTATATAGGTAAATATCATGAAATTTCAAATATTAAACATTGGGTTCACGTAAACCTAAATTAAAGATATATATCATTTCCTTAGTTACTTTTATAGGTATTTAAATGATTTATACCTACTATACATATTGTTTACAAGTAGAGTGTATATAGGTCAAATAAATTCTGATAATGAGCTTTAATCGTAAGGTGGAGAAAAGGAAAGAGAAAGAAGAAAAAGGGTTGAAAGGTAGAGGTATGGTCCACAAGGTTGTCCTGCTCGTCAGTTTATTATTCTTTTTAGTTTTCTTTGAAGCCTTAGAATGGGTGTCTCTGTAAGTCATTTAATCTGTTACCATGGCAACAGGACAGAGTCATTGAAGTTTGACAGGAACTGTTGTTTTATCCAAGGATGCCAAAGTTTTTCAAATTTTGGAATTTGATTTTGATCGATGGCTACCATCTTAGCATGGGACATTGTATTATTCATTCTGTGAATTGTTTCTGCTAGTACCAATGTAGGAGATTTCCATGCCTTGGCCACTGTTTGTTTTGCAGCCGTTATTAGTTGGATCATAAGTTTGAATTGAGAGAGTGTTAACCATTCCGGTTTTAGATTAAGTAAAGTTAAATATGGATCTGGTTGTATTATTTTTTTAAATATTTTAGATGCAATCACGAAGACTTCCTTCCAGAAGGTTTGGATTACTGGGCATGTCCACCATATGTGTAAATATGTGCCTATTTCTGGGCATCCTCGAAAACAAAGAGCTGAGGTATTAGGTGAATATTTTGCCACTCTAGCGGGTACAAGGTACCAGCGAGTTAGGACTTTATAATTTATCTCCGGTGCTAAGATGTTGGGTGAAGATGACTTAGATGTGAGCCATATGTTAGACCAGTCCGTGTCTTCTAAAGTTCGTCCCAGGTCCTCCTCCCACCTCTGAACGTAAGAGGGTCTATTAAGATTTGCTACTCCATATAATTGATTATAAAGTGATGAAATTGTACCTTTAGCAAATGGATCTTTTGTACAGATTGATTCAAAAATGGATAATTGGGATAATGGTGTATCCCCCTTTAGGAATGGTGTATAGAAATTTTTGATTTGGAGATATCTAAATATCTCAGAGTTTGGTAGATCATATTTTTCTCTAAGCGATGGGAATGAAAGGAATGATTTAGATGCTATGAAGTCATTTAGTGTCTGAATGCCTGATGTTGTCCAAGCTTTAAAAGAATTTGGGTAGATCCATGCCGGATAAAAGGCCGGATTTCTGATAAAAGAAAGGAGAGGATTGTGTGGAGATTGTAACTGGTATTTGGTTTTTAGTTTATCCCAGAGAGATAAGAAATGTTTAGTTATGGGATTATGAATTTTAAAGCGGTCTTTAGGATCAAGCCATAATAAATTTGATATTAATAGAGGGTCATTTTCTGAAGCCTCTATAAATACCCATAATGGGATTTCCTGTTTTGCATGGTATTTGGACAGACTGGCCAAATGTGCTGCTCTGTAGTAGTTAGTAAAATTAGGGTATCCCAGGCCTCCTTTATTTTTGGGAAGATGTAGTGTGTGTATAGGTATACGTGGTTTAGAAGAGCCCCATATAAACAAAGTTGCTCTTTTTTGTACTATTCTCAAAAAATAGGAAGGAATTGGAATAGGGAGGACTCTGAATAGATAAAGCAATTTGGGTAGAATAGTCATTTTGATTGCATTAATCTTCCCTATCCAGGATAAAGGAAGTTGAGACCATTGTTTTATTAGATTTGTGATCTGTCTTAATACAGGAGGATAATTGGTTGAGAATAAGTCAGAATGAGATGCTGTTAAATGAATTCCAAGATATGGGATTGATTTTTCTGCCCATGTGAATGGGAGTGCAGCCCTAGCCGGGATCAATTCCATGTTTGTGAGTGAAATATTAAGCACTAGGCATTTCTTAGGATTAATCATAAGGCCCGGATAGGGCTGCAAATCCATCAAGAGCTGGTATTAAGTTAGGACCAGAGACCTGTGGTGATGATAGAAAAAGTAATATATCGTCTGCAAATATACATAATTTGTGTGTAATACCTCCTACTTCAATGCCAGTTATAGTTTGGTTTGTTCTGATGTATTGGGCCATGGGTTCGAGTATAAGGGCAAATAATAAGGGAGATAATGGGCAACCCTGTCGGGTACCTCTTTCGATATTAAAGGCATCAGATTTGTATCCAGCATATTTTATATAGGCTTTGGGTTTATTATATAATGCTTTGATCCATGTTAAAAGTGGGGTCCAAAACCCCATTTTTGTAATGAATATTGCATATATTGCCAGGATACTGTGTCAAATGCCCTCTTAATATCGAGAGATAGAAAACATAAAGGGATTTTCCATTTTTTAGAAATATGTGCCAATAACACTGCCCTGCGTATATTATCGCCTGCCTGTCTATTTGGCATGAAGCCTACTTGATCTCTATGTATTAATTTTCCTATAATGCTATTGAGGCGTTTTGCTATTATTTTTGCTAATAATTTAATATCGAGGTTTAACAGAGAGATAGGCCGATAATTCACACAGGAAGTATCATCAGAAAGGGGTTTTGGGATCATACAAACAATTGCCATTAGTGTTTCTTGCCGAAAAGAATGTCCATCTAGAAGTTTGTTAAAAGTTTCAGTGAGAATGGGAGAGAGTATTTCTGAGAATGTTTTATAGTATAAAGCCGAGTAACCGTCTGGGCCTGGTCTTTTGTTAAGTTTTAAGTCTTTTATGGCGTTAGCAACTTCATCTATAGTTATAGGCTCATCCAAACTGCTTTTTTGATTCTGAGATAACTCAGGTAAGGTTATTTTTGAGAAGAAGGATTCAGTCTCTGTAGGATTAAATTCATTGTTTGTCTTGTATAAAGTTGCGAGATGTGAGTGAAATTTATGGACTATTTTAACTGGATTACAAGTGTAAACATTTTTTGATAATTTCAAACTTATTGGTTTGAAAGATTTGTTAGTTGAATTTAATGCCCGAGCCAAATATGTACCTGGTTTGTTTGTATTCATGTAGAAATTGTGTTTGGAGCGTTTGAGGGATTTATCAACTGACTCAGTGAGAAATAGATCGTATTCCAATCTAGATTTTTCCAGATGAGATTTTGTACTCTGAGATGGATTATCTTGAAATGATATGTAGGCTGCATTAAAATTGAGTTCTAGTTTTTTTGCTAGATTTTTGCGTTCCCGTTTAAATAGTGCCATTTGTCTTTGTATTGTACCAGGCAAGACAGGCTTATGAGCTTCCCACAGTGTTATTGGGGAGATGTCTGTTGTATTATTAATTGATATGTATTCCTTTAAAGCTTGTTCAATGGCCATCTGATGTAGTGGGTGTTTGAGCATTATGTCCGGTAAGTACCACGTTGGGTCATGCGCTTTTGGTATGGCTGAGGCTATAGTAGTGTATACTGCATTATGGTCAGACCACGGAATCGGAATTATATCTGATGCAATAATTTCTGGTATCATTCCTATTGTTAGAAAAATATGATCTATTCTGGTGAAGGTTTGATGAGAGTGTGAGAAATAAGTTAATTTCTTTTTCATTGGGTTACTTTCTCTCCACGAATCTACCAGATTGTATTTGGAAAGAAGTTGAGAAAAAGGTAATCTAGAGGTTATTTTGGATGGTGTAAAAGGTGATTTATCTAGAAATGGGAGGAGGACCTGGTTCGAATCCCCACACATTATCACTGTTCCTATTTTGTGTGTATTAATCACTTGTAATATATGTGAGAGGAATGGTGTAGGTTGTTTGTTAGGAGCGTAGTAGGAAATCACCGTAATTGCTGTATCCATTATATAACCCATGTTATGCAGAGCTGACTGCGCAGATCAACCTGTGTGGACTGAAGAGATGAATAGATAGAAAAGAAACCAGTGAATTCTGGAGTAAAGAGTAAACAAAAAACATATGAGATTAGATGATACATTGTATAAATTATTTTTTGCAAGTAATCACAATTTGCCCGTGAAAGAGAGTAAATATCTCTCTCAGGGGAATAAGTGCCTTCGTCACACTCCCACATAATATGGTTGGGAGAATGAGGAGGGCTAATGGGGGTACACGGATCTTCCGCTTACAGGAGAGAAGTGCTATGTCAAAAGACATCAAAATGATGTTTCATTAATTGGAGTGCAGAATATAGTTTTTGTTGAAATTATTTATTCCAGGGTGGTTGTATATGGTTAGTTTTGCCCTAGGCTAAATAATTCAGTTAGAAAGGTACTGTTAATAACTTTGGTATTGATGAAGATAGTTTGAATTATTTTGGGATTTTAACCCTTTTAGAGTAAACAATTACATATTTTATTCTTATGTAACTGTTTAGATATGCTAACTCATAAAATTGAGGTTGTATTGCTTCAGATTAGAATAAACAAAAACATAATTCTAGGAACTAGTTAGGTAATAATATATTTGTTTTAAGAAAAGAAAGAAAAAGCTTCCATTACTTCTGGATTATTGAACATATTTGTCCTAAAAAATAATAAAACTATTGTTATTACCTGATAATATATAACTGAACAAGAATTTCCTTATTTCACTTATATATTCTAAGGCTATATGAATCAGAAGTAATAAGAAATATAACTGGAATGTAACATGATCCCATAGGGATATCTGGCTTTAGTTCTTGTAATAGAGCAGTAATAGTAGATTGCAGGTCTGTCACAGTTTCAGGTATTCCCCTTATGCGCAAGTTTGAACGTCTGGCTCTATTTTCGTAATCTTCGAGCTTAGTTTGAAGTATTAAATTCTCTTCTTTTAATTGTTCCAATTCTGTTATATTTACTTGGGTTGTAATTTCAATTTCATCCATTTTTATTTCTAAGGCTGCGGTGCGGTTTCCCAGCTCTCTTATTTCTTTGGTTAGGCTTTTTGTTATTTGGTCTGAGGTTTGTTTTAAAGCCTTATGAAGCATCTTTTCAAATTGTAATAATATTACTGGGGATGCTGAGGAGGCTTGTGGAGAAGTTTGCGAGAGGATTTGTTCTGTATCTGACTCAAATGGAGAGTCTTGCTGTGACATTTTCTGTCTGTGAGAGCGCCCTGATGCTGTATCTTGTGAGGTGACTGGAGCTGCATTAGTTGCAGTGAGTGCCTGTGAGCTCTTTGTGAGGTGATTTTTATTTCTGCCACGGTTTCCTCCCAGTACCATATTTCCTGCCCAAACTTTCACAGTTTGTTCCCTGGGGAAAAAAGGTTCAAATGGATACCTTTTGAGCCTGCAGGCTCCGCTTTGTCCTTCTCTTCTCTCCTCAGCGGTGCGGAGCTCTAACAATGCATGTCTGCTCCGCTAGGCTCCGCCCATCTCCCCCAAATATACGTATTTTCAAAAGTGCTTCCCGTTGTGAGCTTGAGCTGGCGAAGGCTGACACCTCCGCAGCGGAAGCCGTATATATTCAAAATCCCTCTCCGGATATTCAACAGGAATGGCTTTCATCTCAAAATAGACTGAAAGAACTATTGGAATCTAGGGCCAGGAATAAACTCTTTTTTCAGAAGAGACTTAGCCTGGCAGAGGGAGAAGCAAATGGTAGATTATTGGCTCAGATAGTAAGGTCCCAATCTAACCCTACACATTTTTCAGCTTTAATGAATGTAGAGGGGGAGGTTTGTAACCAGACTAGTTCAATTATATCTATCTTTAAGTTCTATTATCAAGATTTATATACTTCCAGGGCAGATTTCACCCTTGCAGAGCTATCTAGTTACATGGCCAGTATTGATATCCTGGCTATTTCAATAGAAGAGAGAGAAATTCTCAATGCTCCACTTACTTTAATGGAAGTGGAAAATGCGGTGGCTAGTTTTCTCAATGCCAAGGCCCCAGTGACCGATGGTCTCCCTCTTGAGACCTATAGAAAATATAATAAAGAATTGCTTCCCGCTCTTCTTAGCACACTAAATGAGGCTTTTCATATGGGTCAGCTCCCAGACTCTATGGGACAATCCGTAATAGTAGTCATACCCAAAAAGTATACAAATTTGCTACACCCTGAATTTTATAGACCAATTTCTCTATTATCTACAGAGGTTAAAATTCTTGCAAAGATACTTGCAACTAGACTAAATAAGGTTATTAACAGTATTATTTATCCAGATCAGGTAGAATTTATGTCCAACAAATCAACCGCATTTAATATCAGATGTGCATATTTAAATATGCCATTCAAACTTTTCTTAGCATTAGACGCTATCAAGGCCTTTGATTGTGTTGAATGGCCATATCTGTGGGCCATTCTTGATAAATTCGGGCTTGGCTCTGGTTTTTGTAAGTGGGTCCGGTTGTTATACACCACTCCAGGGGCATCAGTTAGGATGAATAGTTTTAATCTCCTAGTTTCAGACTTTTCCGGGGCACTAGGCAGGGGTGTCCACTGTCTCCCCTGCTTTTTGCCCTGGCCATACAGCCTTTGGCATGTCTTATACGGGCCTCTCCTGATGTTACTGGTCTGATTAGGGGAGACATGAAGGAAAAATATCACTATACGCGGATGATCTTCTCTTTTTCATGTCTAATGTCTGTTCACCCCTGTCGGTAGTAATAGAACACGTTAAGGAGTTTGGAAGGTTTTCCGGTTTAGGCATAAACTAGGAGAAATCCATGTTGATGCCTTTAGACCCCTTCCACTACCACCTATACTTTCTCATTTTAAGGTTGTATTATCTATAAAATACTTGAGTATAACTATGTCAGACTCCCCACGGTCATATATTGTGGATAATACATTTCCATTACTTATTAGATTTCAAAATCAGAGTAAAATCTGGACTAAGGTCCCTTTATCCCTAATAGGTCATATCAATTTAATAAAAATTATATGGATGCCTCAGCTTCTCTATTTTTTATATAATTCCCCGATTTGGATACCTATCTGGATCTTTATTAAGATAAACACTATATTTAGGCGATTAATATGCGGAACAAAACCCCTCGTATTAAACTGGTGACTTTACAGCATCCCACAAATGCTGGCGGGCTGGCAGTTCCTAAGCCAAGGCTATATTTTCTCGCCTCCCAATTACAGCATTTTGCTGGATGGGAGTCTGAACAGATATCCTTTCCTGCTCGACGATTATTCTCTTTTGCATTTAAGGGTCGGTCTCCACTCTTTGTCCTCGATGGTGCAAGAGGGGGTGTCTCGCTTGCTGATATGCATACTTGTATGTTAATCTGTAAAGTATGGGATACAGTTAAAAAAATGCTGGGTGTCTCATATCCCACTAGATACACTCCCATATGGGAAAATTAAAGACTTTCTCAAATTTCGGATCTTAGAGGCTTTCAGAGAATAGGCAAAATTAAGAAAAACTACTTTAGCTCAGCTATATCAGAATGGTTTACTTATATCTTTTGAAGATCTGAGGGGAGAGTTCTCTGTAGAATCCATGCTCTACATGCCCAGTTTTCTTCTGCTAAGATATTTTTCCCCTCTATCCCTGTCTTAGATAAAATAGTACGGGCAGGATCAACAAAGGTTCTTACCTCGGTTATTTATAGGGTACTGTCAGATGGGTTCCTATTGAACTTCCCCATCCATTCTTGGGCTGGCTGGGAGAAAGATTGGTCCCATCTCTGGGGAGATTTGGAACGATGTTCTCTGGTCCCCGTCCAGGGTGTCTCTTTCTCTATCACACAGACTGACCCAGACACACTAACACTGACACACTGACCCAGATTTTTATTCTCCATAGGGTCTTAGAACTCCGCAGTTTCTCTGTGCAATTGGACTGAAATCTGAGCCAGCCTGTGCTAGATGTGGTAACACAGGTACATTAATGCATCTTTTTGTGGTGATGTCCGAAGCTCCAAAGATACTGGGTGGAGGTGATTGGTACCTTAAATAGGGTATTGGATATTAACATTCTGGTTGAACCACTTATATGTATATCGGGTTATTGTGATACCTCTATCTACTCCTCCCCTACTGGTAACCTATAAGGCGTGCACTTTTTGTTGCCCGTAGACAGATGGCTCTTAAGTGGACCTCTCCACATCCACCGACTGTGTCCGATTGGATTGTAGCTCTCAATAGGATCATTCTCTTTGAAAAGAATACATATTCCCCAAGGAACTCCCTGAATAAGTTTGATGTCTTCAATATATGACTTAGGCATGGGCGTAGCATAGGGGGTTGCAGGGGTCACAATTGCAACCCTGCCCCTAGCTCCAGGGGGCCCCTGCAACCTCCCTGTCATATTATCATATCCTCCACAAAATCCAGCTTTGATCTGCACTAGGGCCCCACAGTCACGCTTCAGTACTAGGCTTCTACTTTGCCTTCCACAGTCCACACCCCTCTGTTCCCATTGGCTGTGGAGAAGCTGTGAGCCATTTCCTGAATGGAGAGGAGCACGAGGTGAGAACAGCCCAGGATGGGGAAGTGCCTATGCTGTGTGCTGGCAACATGGAATGGTAACCGAGCTCAGCGAGGCAAGAGGAGGAGGGTGCCGTCCTGTAGCCACGATGGGACCTATGTCACTGGTGAGGTATGACACTGCTCAGTGTCTCCTAGTCACCAGCTGGGATTATCTGTACCCCCCACCCAGGCATGTCTACTTACCCCACTTCCCTGACAACTGGAGAAAAGACACACACCTCCAGGAGATGACCTACCCCCATCACCTGCCAACACTGACAGAGAAACCTTCAGAAATTGCTAGAACAAAGTCCTTAACACCTCCTTGGGGGGCCCCTGAAGGGCTGCAGGCTCCAGATTTTGTGTCATATGGCTTTGCCCTTCCACATCCCCTGACCACCCCCTCCACCCTGCATGCTATGCCTGGCTGCTGAGCTCCTTTCCCATTACAGCACTCTATACTGTTCCTCCTCCGCAGGGCTGAAATCACATTCCTTTTCAACACAGCCAGTTAACCATGATCTGCGCAGGGTGTATCTGCCTACTGCAACTACACTGCCTTTCCGACCAGAGAATTTCACAGGTCAGATGGGCAACATAAAAGCCAGATACACCCTGTGAAGACTGACAGACTTTGTGTAAAGGAATGTAATTTCAGCCCTGTGTAGTGTGTGGGGGGATCTGTATGTGGTGCTGGGATGGCAAAGGAGCTCTGCCAAGTGACCAGCCAGGGGTCCCTGTCCTCTGATTCTCCAGCGGTGATCCCTGGCCTCTGATTCTCCAGCAGTAATCCATGTCCTTTGATGTAAAGAGGAACTCTGGGAACTCAAAACTCTTAAGCCACTTTGAGTATCTTGGCGTGTATCAGCATGCATGTTGGAAGTAGTGGGGGGGGCACAGATCAAATTTTGCATCGGGGCCCACAAGCTTCAAGCTATACCTCTGGACTTAGGTATCATGTCAACCAATGGGTACTGTGTACTTTGTAATACTGGATATTGTTATTCTTTTTTTTCGTGTGTCATATATACTCCGAATGAGCAGGGGGTGATGAGATGGTAAGGTTTGTTGAAGGGGGTGGTCTGGGATTTTTTTTTTTTTTTTTTTTTTTTTTTTTTGGGGGGGGGGGTTTGGTTTGGTGTGATTTCTATTTTTGTGGTTTTGTCTGTATTGTGTCAATGTTGTTTTCATATAAAGAAAATAAAAAGGATTTGATTAAAAGAAACATTGTGCACTTATGCACTTTATTAGACTGCCATAAAAGTGCACTAATGCACTTCAATAAATTGCCATTAAGTATCTTGATGCACTTCATTATTCTGCAATAAACATGCACTAACACACTTCAATATACTGCAGTAAATGGGCACTAAGGCACTTCAATATACTGCCATAAAAATGCACTAACGCACTTCAATATACTGCATTAAATGTGCACTAATGCACTTCAATATACTGTCATTAGGCTACTTTCACACTGAAGCATTATACAGGTGTTTTTGCGCTAAATATAGCACCTGGAAAGTGCCTGTAAACTGCCTTGTCTCCAGTCTCAGTGTGAAAGCCTGAGTGCTTTCACACTGGGGCAGCGCACTTGCAGGACGGGAAAAAATGTCCTGCAAGCAGCATCTTTGGGGCGGTGCAATGAAATCAATGGGCAGTGCTGCCGAAGCACCTGCAAAGCATTTTGGCAATGGCTCTTTGTGGGCACTTTTAACCCTTTATTCAGCCACTAGCGGGGGTTACTACTTTACTGCTAATGCCCCCCCACCCCAGTGTGACAGTATTCTAAAAAACGAATGCACTTTAATATACTACCGTAAAAAGTACCCTGCTGCACTTCAATATTCTGCAGTAAATGTGCGCTAATGCACTTCAATATACTGCCATAAAAGTGCACCAACGCACATCAATATACTGCAGTAAATGTGCACTAACGCACTTCAATATACTGCCATAAACGTGCACTAACACACTTCAATAAACTGCAGTAAACGTGTACTAACACACTTTGATATACTGCTGTAAAAGTGTACTAACTCAGTTCAATATACTGCAGTAAAGTGCTCTGACGCATTACTATAGTGCAGTAAACATGCCCCGACACTCTGCACTGACACACTTCAATATATTGCAGGTAACCTTCCCTGAGACACTAAACTGACACTACAGTAAAAATGATCATTCGCACTACACTCACGCTGCGCTATCACTATATTCACACTACATTGTTACTTTACACTCACAATAGAATAACAATAGCACATTATAGCACACTAACTCGCTAGTAGCACTGAACAGAGCCCTGTTCTATCTCCACTCCAATATCACACTGCAAATGGCTGCTCTGGGAAGGAAACTTTTATAGTGTGATGCAGGTCTATGAGCAATAAGCCATGATTGGGCACAGTCATCATTACTTTCTCCAATCATGGCTCTGACAGTGTACTTTGCCCTAATTGGGCAAATCCTTCATTGCTTCAGCCAATCAGGGCTTCCAATGCACTGTGCAGCGCGCAGTGCATTGCGGGGTGTTCGACAGGCCGAACAGACGGTCAAATGCCCCAATATTTTGGGTGTTCTCGAACAGGCGAACAGCCCATGTATACATGTTACATGTATAGTATTTAACTTTTAACTTTAGGTCTAATTTAAGCATTCATATAGGAACTGTATTTATCATACTATTCATCATACTTTTTGTATTCTCTCCTAAAATAAAATGTCTTTACATTTAATCAGAAATGGACTCTAAAAACTGTCAAATGATTAGAACATATACCTTCCACTTCCACTCAAAATAAGTTATTGAATGCTTATAATAGTCTTTCTAGCTAGTTAGAATGTTTTTCACAGAGATAATTGAAGTATCACATCAAAATTCTATTGGGAACAATTTTCTATTAAAAATGTGATCAATATTTGGCAACAGAGAATACTCTGAAGATCAGAAGGCAAATAGTAAGCAATAAATAGCATTACAATTGAGAATACCCAGTGGCAAAATCTTATGAGCAGTATTTAAGCAAATTTTAAAAACGATGCAATTGTGCATCATAATTAGATTTAATAAAACAGAATATTGAGTCAAATTAACACAGCCAAATTAATAAACTATCACTTAAAAACTCTTGGTTGTTTATCATACAAATCTTTGTAGATATCAATTTATATCACATATTATATATATTGTACATACATGTGTATAAAAAACTTTATAATTGCTGTACAAAGAGTCAGACATTTAGCACTGTATTTGCATTTACTTAATATGCATTTAATTTTGGGCGCTGAATTATCTGAGTTAGTTCTCTATGCCAAAATATTCCACAGGGAAAACATTTATATCAATTACGATAATTTATTATAGGCTCAAAAAATATATGTATATTTATAGTATACACAGTATATGTACAGTACTAATGGAAATATACTGCATCATAAGAACCAAGTTTATGTTGCAATTTATTAGCTCAATCATAGCTTTATAATCCTAACTTGAATACAAAAAGGCTTGTGTAAAACTTTATTCCTATAGAAATTAAAAGGAAAATTTGAGATCCAATATTCTTAGGCCTAAATTTGTTGAAAGACCTCATAATTACTGTCAAACACTTTCAAAACATAATTTATAGCAAACTAGGGCAAATATTGCAGAAAGTAACAAGCAAAAACCTTGAATGTCCACTGACCATAGTATTGCAAAATAAATATTTTTCATTGAAGACTGTCATTGGAGATTGGACGCAGGTTGAATGGTTCAAGGGTTCCACTTACACTTACATCTATGGAACACTTACTTACTTGCCTCCACTCTCACACCTCTCTGTGAAATCCCAAGAAGCAAGGACAAGAAGTCCTCCTAGTTGAAGTTTGTTTAAGAAAAATTACCATATCCCAATCCACATGTGACAGCGCTCACTAATAATGAAACTTGGAAATGTTATATTCAGCATTTCCAATGGCCTCCATAGTCACCAGATCTCAATCTAATAGAGCACCTTTTGGATGTGGAGGAATAGGAGATTTGCATCATGGATGTGCAGCCGACAAATCCGCAGCAACTGTGTGACGCTATCATGTCAATACAATCTCTGAGGAATATTTCCAACACCTTGTTGAATCTATGCCACAAAGAATTAAGGCAGCTCTGAAGGAAAAGGGGGTCCAACCCGGTGCTAGCAAGGTGTACCTAATAAAGTGGCCAATAACTATATATATATATATATATATATATATATATATATATATATATATATATATATGTGGTGTGTGTGTGTGTGTGTGGTGTGTGTATGTATATATATATATATATATATATATATATATATATATATATATATATAGCAATGCATTAATTGATTTATTATGATTAAAAAGCCAAATGCAAACTCACAGAAATAAAAAATACGAGAGCTTATCTGCACCCATGCCACATTGGATGGAGGCCGTCCACCTGAAGAGCCACTTGTGACAGCTAACAGCCTGTTGTCAGTTAGGAATGTTCCAGGAAGTGCTCTCTTCACTATACATATATTTCTGCATCATGTTGCATTAAGACCAAACAACATAGCAAATTCCAAATAATTTGGCATTACAGTTTTCAGTTTACTCAGACAGCTCAGGCTATGCTTTTTTCTTTTGTTTCATTCAAATTCCATGTAATAAAAGTGCAATTTGGGTTTGATTCATTGAATTTTGTGGAGCCAAACCAAAGAATAATGAAATTTTTTTTCTACCTCTGAGCACCACAAAAGTAGTTAAATTATTAACTTTATTTAATTGAAGTGTTAATATTTAATGAGTTTTTGTTTTTCACCTTCTTCTCGTTTTTGTCTCCATCTCTTTTTTTTGTACAGGTGAGAACAGCTTAAGGAAAAAAGTTCTGTCTAAAAATAAAAAAATGGAACAAATCAAAGGTTAGAAAGCATATATAAGAAAATATTTCTATAAGGCAGCTATGTTGTCATTATGCTTTTGACATAAAGGTAACCCATTTAAATTAGCAATGGCAAAACAAAGAGAATATGAGCTTTAATTTAGCACATCGATCAAAAAAGTGAACATGAGGTAATGACACTATTGAATCGGGTCATAAATGTATTGCTTTTTAAAAGCAATCACCAAGCTATCAAGCAATAAAGTGTATGGGGTAAGTGCTTCTCCTAAGACAGAACTGTCACTGACATTGATATACTGCAACAGTAAAAAATAAAAATGATTTCTTTCATGTTACTGGTATTGGTTGCTAAAAGCCCTTTGTACCATGTTATGCTTACAGCTAATATTCTGCTTAAGAAAAATGATTCTTTTTATAAATGTGTTTTAATTGATTAGTTCAGTAATGAAGAGTAAACAGCAACGAAGATGTGTAAAATGCAGTAACTCAAAGTAGTCAATCACAGTATAGTTTACTATGGTGGATGAGCTTTGTTTTCAGGTCAACCATGAGTTTGACCTGAACCCGAGCTGTTTGCAGTTTGTGAATTGACAAACAGATTTTGCTCTTTTGCCCGCCTGAACCTCCAGCTGCTGCAACCAAAAGTAATTCACTTGTTGGCAAGCCACCCACTTTTTTCAAACTGTAAACATGCCAGAAGGCATCCTAGGTGACATTATTAATGAAATATGGCCATGACAGGTTCCCCAGTGCTGCTGTTCACATTCCAGCAATGCTGAGGAATTTTTCCTTGAGTGTCTTGATTGACATTGTATTTGCATTGTAGGACTTCTTTGAAGATACTTTTTCTGTTATGAAATGTAATTAGAGAGGAACGTACAGTAACTCCCCCCCTTATTTCATGCCACCCATCCTCCTTACTTGTTATGATGTTTTCATTTGAAAATATACACTCACCTATCCGAGATACCAGCGTTGCCCTGCAATGATCCACTGTTCAGCTTTTGTATCCTGCACCACCATCTTGGTTCCCCTCAGCCAGCTGCATCTTTCAGATTCAGGCAGCCCAGCCCCAATTACACAAAAGTCTCTGCCCCCTGGTTGCTGTGTGAATTTGATACTGCAGCCTCCTAGAATATGTGATGGTGTTTCGCTGAAAATGTCATTTTGGCTTATTATTATGGGGGGGGGGTTAAAAAGATTAAAAATGCATTTCCAGTGTAAAGTTCCACTTTAAGTAATTTTAAGCGACTATCTGCATGATAAAGCCAGGGTAAAGAGGGATTTGTTTTTTCTTTTAGACACCAAACACTAACTTATTGCGTGTAACTTCAAACAGTGGATTGGCCTTTTTCATAAAGCTTCCCACTTATCCTAGCTAAATTTATATATCAAACTCTTGTTTTTCATTCTAATTTTCATTTTTCAGTGTTACAGGGCATAAATAGGAGGTGATTTAGTTGAAATTAAAGGGGTTGTAAACTCTTGTGTTTTTTCACCTTAATGCATTCTATTCATTAAGGTGAAAAAACACCTGGCAGTCACCGGCCCCCCAGCCCCCCATTTTACTTACCTGAGCCCCTTCATCTCCTCGGAGGGGACATGCTGTCCCTCTCTCCACAGGGTCCTGGCTCTTGATTGGATAGATTGATAGCAGCGCAGCCATTGACTCCCGCTGCTGTCAATCAAATCCAATGATGAGGGCACCAGGGGGCGGGGCCGAGTCCAGCATTAATTTCTGTGGATGCAAATGCTTGATTTGTGAGCACTCTCGCAAGGTAACCCCCTCGGGAGAGCGCTTCTCCTTGGGGGTTATCTGATGCAGGGAGGATACGCAAAAAGCTACCAGGGAACCCCAGAAGAGGATGTTCAGGGCCACTCTGTGCAAAACGAGCTGCACAGTGGAGGTAAGTATATGTTTGTTATTTAAAAACAATCCTTTACAATCACTTTAAGAATTAAATTACAAAATTGGCACTTTAGCAATAAATTCAAGTAAGCTGAGATTTGACAATCATACCCCGAACTTCGATTAAAGAAAAAGAGAATAAATTGGGACTTTAAATGAGGCATGTATAAATTGATATAAATTAATTAATATAAATTAACTAATCCATAACTCCAATCAATTAAGTACAATTAATGAATATAATATATAATATGATATAGGTTGTATCATATAATTGATATATAATACACAGTTTCCACAAAAAAAGAAAACATAATAAATACATTTATAATCATATTGACATATTTAATATTATTAGACATGATTGGTACAGATAAATGCAGATAATGAATTGATTGAATACAAATCCAATAATAATTGTCATGATAAATGTACAATAAAATTAACAAAATTCATAACTTTAATTTTTTAAACAAGCTTGGCTTGGCATCCTTGAGTCAAAACTCAACGCGTTTCATGGCATTTACAGTCAATCATCAGGAGTAGGATGCATAGATTTTGGCTAAAGGGTACGATGGAAAAATAAAATAAATAAATAAATCAGATCTAAAGGGGTGTACCATATACTCAACAAGAGGGAACTGAGACTTTATACGTTACCTATGGTGAAACCCATATAAGTACAAATAGCCCAGCAATTGCCCAAGGTGGATGGGGACAGTGGCTCTGAGAGAGCCGTCTCGCCCAGGGTTGAGGCGGGGGCTTGCCCCCCTCCCCCCAGTAACCCAAGGGGACCATAGAGGGAGCCATGGATAAGAGCAGCCAGGAGACGGGCCAAACAGCCATGACACAGCTCCACAGAAGAGGCAAGCCCATGGAACACGTCAGGTTCTAGGAGAAAGGTAAAAAAGAGGGGAAAGGGTAAGGATAAGGTGTGAAAAACATGAAAAGGGATGTGTGTGAATGCTGAAGAAAAATGAATGAATTGGGAGTGTGAAAACAGAAACAAAAACTAAATAAAAAATATGAACAATGATGTAATATAATGAGAAGGTGTAAGTGCATCTACATAAGGTAGTGGCACTCAATTTACTGATGGATGTTAACAAAGAAGGTTGGATGAGAATAAACATGTTTGTCAAGGGTGAAAACCAAAACACTGGAATATTAAAGGTGAGGATAAAGGTAATGCTGTGTGTGGATGTGAATGTATGTTGAAGGCGCTAGAGAGTGTGAGTAGGTGAAACCCCTGGGTTACCTGAAATGTAGATGAACCATGCATGGAATCTCTTCCTGGGATGAAAGGTGCTCATTGCGTCAATGAGCCAACGTCATGCATTGACGCAATGACAATAGGGGAGATAGAACGAGTCCCCACCTTCGGTAGGTGGATTTAGGCGGGAACCCATCCAGCCCCCCATCAAGCATCAGATAGAAAGGCACAGGCACGCAGCCTGGCGTGTGAGGACGCCGCACGTGCGATGTGCTGAACATGGCGCCAATGCGCCAAGGCAGGGCCACGCCCCCACCAAACCAAGGGTGAGAGGGTGGCCATAATTGGGCGCATCGCAACCCCGGGATGAGAACAATGAACAACAGAGCCAGCCTCAGAGGGCTCTGATGGAAGATGAAAGGATCTAATTAATTGATAAAAATATAAAATAAAAACAAATACCCTAGGCCAAAGAATCTAACTGAAAACCCAAAAGGAATATATAAGTGTGCAAGGATGCCAGCATATATGGATAAAACCAGAATTCTGAAACTGTAAATTAGTAGGTAAAAGATGTAATGGGTATGTGAGGTCACTGAAAAAACAGGTGTCTTCCACCCCAAACTACAGTAAGTAAAGAAAAAAGGAGTGACCCCATTATACCAAACCGGGTTATAACATTTATGTGCCTCCATCCCCATGTATATGTATAAAGAAGAAGAGAAGAAATTGGGACTTTAAATGAGGCATGTATAAATTGATATAAATTAATTAATATAAATTAACTAATCCATAACTCCAATCAATTAAGTACAATTAATGAATATAATATATAATATGATATAGGTTGTATCATATAATTGATATATAATACACAGTTTCCGCAAAAAAAGAAAACATAATAAATACATTCATAATCATATTGACATATTTAATATTAATAGACATGATTGGTACAGATAAATGCAGATAATGAATTGATTGAATACAAATCCAATAATAATTGTCATGATAAATGTACAATAAAATTAACAGAATTCATAACTTTAATTTTAAAACTAGAAAAGGTACAATTTCTGGGGAAATTGTGAAAAGTGTTCTTGCCTCTACATCTGGAGTGAGCGGAGTAACTGGGGGGAGTGCCTGGAGTAACTGTTGTGTGGTTGGAGTAACTGTGGAAAGGTTGAACTGGGCAGATGGGCAGAGTAACTGTGTGGAGTGTTTGTAGTGAGTAAAGATAGTAAACATTACACTAACCAATTGATTGATCAAATTTAAAAAGTGCACAAGTGCTAATGATGTAGAAGGTAGAAATATCGGTAAATGACTTTGTCGGACACAGACTTAAGGGTTACCAGGATTTATTCCGCCCCAGCCAAAGCATAGCACCTGACGGACTCGCATCCCAAAATCAAGTGTGTCAAAAACAGTTTACACAGTGTACATATAATTTCAATATATTGCATCACAAGCGAACTGGCGGTATATTTCCGTTATACATTAACATTAACATTAACATTTTGAACAGTCAACTTTTTGAACTTTTTGGATACAAGGCAATTCATTAAAGCATATACTTTAAACCCTTACAAATTTTCAGTTTCTCTGCAGTTTTGCTCCTTGCTGTTTCTTTGTCTTACTAATCAGCAAGCAGGCTATAGCACAGGAAGGAGAGGGTGAGTGTGATGAGGACAGTGTGATAGGGCGAGCTGACGTGCTGCATCTACCGTCTGTAGGACGGGTGATCGTTTTAGCCAGCCGGCTTCTTATGCTTATTTGAATCTGCTACACTGTAAGTGTTATTTTAATTCTTTTAATAAACCTCAAAACCAGGATTACGCTATGTTGTTTCCCTCTCTTTTCCCGGGGTACCCCTAAATGAGAACAACCCCCCAGCTAGGAGTCTTTTATTAATCTCCATGATAAGAGTGATTTCCTGTGACTTGGTGGACTAGTGGTATCATCACCCTTTGGCTGTATGAAGTGGCATGTCGTTTCCTAGAAGCCCATCCAATGAAAGGCCCTGACCGGGTTAAGGTCGCAAGCCCCCTTGTGCTTGCCGTTTGGTAAGCGCGCATTTTATTTTCAGCTACCACCGTGGTGCGGTGGAGGAATTTTTTCTATTTTACATTTCCTGCTTTAAAAAAATGGGGTCTGAGCCTATGTATTTTCACAACATTTATTTGGACTTTATTCACTGTGTTAGGACTGTCCAGTGAACACTTATTGATTTAGGTTTCAAGAACTGTGTTAGTTATTTAATTTGGGTTCTAACCAATTAGTCCTATTCAACACTGGTACTAGTATTTACTCCTATTTACAGCGCTGCTATATTTGTTATATTGTTGTATTAGTGTGTGTATCTCACATAGAGTGGCTGCTTTTGTTATTATGTAGTTTTTTTTAATTTTTTTTCACTAAGTTATTTTCATCACTATTTTGGTTATCCCCTATTTGGTCATTCACAATATTTCACGAACAGGTACCCTTTTTGGGTGCACTACAGCGCGGTATTCCTCTTACTATATGATGAGGACAGATGTCTGTGATGGATGGGGGGGAGTAAGTGAGTTCAGTGTCTAACAAGTACACCGAACATGAAATATAGAGAATGATGTTTAGCTAATTGTAAATGGTCCCACATAACTATGGCCACGTAAACTGACCCTCATTGCCACTTTATCTGTTTGATGACCACTGTCTCACAACCACTGTTTCCTGGCAACACTCATGCCCTGTTTATGCAGGCTCTAAGCGTGTTCACAACCACTGCTCAAAACACAATACACAGGATAATGGTAGCTGTAATAACTGTGCAGTACTCCTGACTGGAGACACTGCTGCACCCTGGAGATGTAAATGTGATCCAACAGTGTGTTTTTTTCTGTGGTGGCTGCCCAGACCAGTTGAGTATATCCTCTTGAGTGAAGAAGGTCAGATATTGGCTTCTTTTCTCTGCACAGAAAATCTTCATTGAAATCTCCACAGAGTATTATAGGTTGGCAATCCATTATTTCCAAAGATTCCAAGAGGCCCAGCAGGTTAGTAAGGAATTGGCCAATACTTTAATCCGGTGGCCTGTAAACGACAGCGATCAAAGCTTGTACAGGGGACTCCAGTTTGACAACCAAGAACTCCAAGTCAGTCACATTGTGATGATACTGCTTTTCATAGGCCTTGAAATGGTTTCTGACATACAAGGCGACACCTCCGCCACTTTTACTTGCAATGTCAGGAAGGTTTGTGTACGAGAGGTGTCTGTTGCGTTTGAACAGGTTGTAGCCCTCCAGCAACAGAAGAGCCTGAGAGATGAGTTTCAGTGAAACATAAAACATCTCCAAGTGTCAACTCATGGTGAGATTTGATATCTTCAATGTGAGCTGGTAATCCTTCCGTGTTGTGATGGATAATTGTTAATGTTTGCTGTTTGTCTGTTGTCTGTAGAAACTTTAAGAGGGGCATAACACTTTCCAGTGATGCATTCTTCATTGAATCCAGGGAAGCTGTGATTTCAGGATCAGCAAAGATCTTCTTCTCATCAAAGTCGGTTATGTACAGTCCTTGTAGTGTAGTCGTTCTACTCAGAGCAACATAGGCCATTCCCGGTTGGAAGACCCGTTTCAATGAGACCACTGCCGACTGTATCGACATCCCCTGACACTTATGAATCGTACATCCAAAAGCCAACTTCAGGGGGAACTGCCTGCGAACAACTCCTTTCTGTCTCAGGTTTTCCTCTACCCTTTCTATGTACACCAAGTTGTCAGCATCACAAGACGACTTGTTACGGTATCTCTGTCCTGCATTTGGATTGTCCAGCACAAGCCCAAGCTTGTTTACCGTAGTAGCACCATTCTCAGTCTGGATGATTACTCTTGCAATCTTGCCAAATGTCCCGTTAACAAGCCCGTCTTCTACATCAATGTTTCTTGTGATCATGATACGGGCACCTTCAGCTGCTTGCAGTGTGTCAATCAGATTGTCTTTGTGTCCTTTGAAAGGTTGGTGTTGCCTCAGCATCACTCCTGTCTTAGGGTCTTTTCTGTAATCGTCGGCATCTATGTTGGTGACGTTTGAATGGAGAACAGACACAGTTGCAGCATTATGTTTGTGAACCTCTTTGTTGGTGGCAAATATGTGTAGCACGTCATTAGGGCAGTGGGTGGGATCTGTAAAAGCCTGAGCAAGCAGAGCTTTGTCATCATTGCTTAAGGTGCCAGTCTTCTGCTTGACTCTGATTCTATTCAAAAGCTCAGCAAATGAAATGTCTTCCTTCTGTCGCATGATCTCTGTCAGCGTGATCATCTGAAAGTTGTCTTTCCAGACGTCATTGGTATTTTCCTCAAACACGCAGAGTGGCTTACTTTTTCCCAGCGGGGGGACCTGGTAAAAGTCTCCTACTGCTAGTACTGACATACCACCAAAAGGTTTCTTACTGCCTGTGATTTGCTGTAATCTCCAGTTGATGTAGGCAAACAGGGGCTTTGAAATCATTGACACCTCGTCAATAACAATGATCTCCGCATTTGACAGCTGTGCCCTCACTTCATCTATTAGATTTCCAAGTCCTTGGTAGGGTGGCTTCAAGCTTCTTGGCAACTTCAGCAGAGAATGCAATGTGTTGCCTGAAATGTTGAAAGCTGCTGTTCCTGTAAATGCAGTTAGTAAAACGCTGGGCATGGATATGTCTGCTTCCTCACGTAGTCTGGTAAGTTTACAGAGTATCTTTGTCGCCTCAGCATAGATGCACTTTATCAGGTGTGATTTGCCTGTCCCTGCACCACCAGTGACAAAGTAATAGAATGGGTCAGGATTTAGGCCACGCACACGGTTAGTGCACCAGTCACAAACTGAGTAGAATGTCTGAGCTTGTGTCCGGTTAAGGTTTCTGTACATTTTCCGAAGGAAATCAGGGCACATTTGTGGGGCTTTCACAGTAAGCGCAATTCCACCTGTTTGTTTGTGACGTGTATACTCCGGAACATCATCTTGTTCATTCTCATGAAGTGGCTCCCCTTCTTTGCGTTCCTCTACACATTCCAACCTATCCAACTCAGCTTCTGGGGCAAAGGTGTTCCAAGCATCTTCAACAGGTCCGTTTTTTACAAAGTCATCCAAGACTTGTTCCACAATTTTGTTGTGTTGTTCGAACTTCTTTTGGTTGCTGGTAACAATTGCAGACACTGCTTGGATTGCTTCTTCTCCTGGTAAGCTCACACAGGCGCCTTTGTAAAAATCCTGGTGTGTTGGGAACCTTACAGTTTTCAGTGATGACTCTGAACGGTGGGGGAGGTACAGTTTAAGCAGTCTGCCGTAGTAGTTCTCAGGGTCCTTCTTCTCTGAGAAGCGTGCGTACCTGATGATTGCAGGCTTCCCTCTCGTGCGTTTTTGAATCATTCCCATTTCATTCAATAGGCTGACACGCTTGCTGTCTTCCTTTTGCTTGCCATCTTCCTTCTGCTTGCCATAGACAACCCTGTAATGGGATGCAAAGTCTGCCAGACACATGGACTCAAACTCTGGTGTTTCAGGTCTGGCTCTGTATTTGTCGACAAAACTCGTCATCCACACATTAAGAGAATCGGCTGGTTTGTTCTGCAATGCACTGAGCGGGAGACTCATTTTCAGTGCGTTGTCACCAGTTGGCAGAAAAACAACCTCACGTGAGCAAGACTTCATTTTCAGGCTGCACGTACGGGCCACAGACTCCTGGGCGCTGACCTCTCTGTGTTTTGAATAAGCCTGAAGAACCTCTTTCATTTCTTCTCGTTCTGTTGCTGTTTCTGGGCTCATTTCTTTGACTATTGTTTTGAGATAGTCACTCAGCTCCCGTTCTGGCTTGGATATGTAGGACAACATGTACATGATGCAACCATACTCATCAAGAATGTACTGGATGTCCATGTTGGCGTTCCAGGCCGTCAGCAAATGTGGATTATAGTTGTTCACCCAGCAGTCCTTGACATCACGCTTCATTAGAATCACGCTTGAGGAGGTCAATGCCTGAATGTAGGAGTTGTACTGATTCAAAGTCATATCACACTGTGCCAGTAGCTGTGACATGTCTTCAAGCTGCACTTTTGGGTTATTAAGCAAATCCCAGACTGGTTTCAGTTTGTTTTTGGCTGCTTGTGGTTTCATTGCACAATCTCCTTGTTCTTCTGGCATCGGGTAAGTTATCCTCGTTTTTCTAATAGGTGGCTTTGGAAATCCAAATCTGCATACTCTGTTACCTTTCTTGCATGATTTTGAATGAGATCTGCTGTGCATTTGAAGTTCTGTTACAAATCTGTGAAGTAAGGCCTGTTTGGCTTCATCAGGCAGCTGGCATGAGATGTTATGATCTATAAAGGCACACACCTTGTCATCACTGTCTTGTCCAAATATAGGAGCTCCTGCTACCCAACAGAGACAATGTATATGAGGGCTCCCTCTCGCCTGAAATTCAACCCGGTAAAAGTAATCGATAACTTCACCAATTGGCTGTGCAGGACCCAACAGCAGCTCTCGCATCAGAGCATCAACCCGTTTGTCAAACATGCGCATGGTGGTCACTGGGTTGCCTCGAAGAATGTCACACTTTTCAGCCCAGTC
Organism: Aquarana catesbeiana; assembly: GCF_042186555.1. Lineage (NCBI taxonomy): Eukaryota > Metazoa > Chordata > Amphibia > Anura > Ranidae > Aquarana > Aquarana catesbeiana. The sequence continues at coordinate 434,204,705 of NC_133328.1, forward strand.
TAGCCCCGCAAAATCCACCTTTTGACCTTGTTGTGCCTTTATTGCCGTTATTACCTCTGGCCATCTGAATTCTGCAGCAGAGAAGGTAAGAAAAAATGTTGGCTTACCCAATTGTCTGACCATGGCTAGCAAATTCTTCAGATTTTTATCCCAGTAAGCTGGACTCCCTCTCAGTGGTTGCATGAACCTTGTGGCATCTCGGTTTCGCACCAACCTCTCAACCTCACACTTGTCCTGTAGCAGCTTGTTGGATATTTTCCGTCCATCCCTGGTATTGGGTTTTCCTTTCCTTAACTGGATGGACATGCTGCTTTTGGCCATGTGTGTTTCTGTGACAAACTGCGCAAAGAAGAGGTAGCTTGTGTCTCTTGCAAAACGAGTATCAACACAAAAAAGCCTTGCATTGAAATACATGCTCGGGGACAGTTTGACTTGTCTTGCCTGGTCCAATGTATTCTGTCCAGTAGGGAACTGAACAGGGAAAGCCATTGCCTCAAGCCTAGGAACTTTAAAGAAGCTGACAGGTGTGTTTCCTTGTGCAGGTGCAATGCTGAATATTCCATCACCGTGTGTCAGTGCTTCCTCTCCAAGGTCAGATGGCTGCAAACAACTGTCTAGGCCAATTCCAGGTCTTAGTGTATCCTTCTCATCCTCTGCACTGGGAGGTTGTTGGTCATGGCCTTCCTGTTGCTCAGAAGCAGCCGGTAAACATGCAGACTGTACCTCTGATGGATCACAATTTTCGATGCGTTCAAGTATCTCCATCATTTCAGTTTCGTCACAACTGTCGAGTTCCATCCCATCATCATTATCATCATCATCAGCGATTGTCTCATCCACTCTAATTGAAATGTCACTGTAGTCAGGGTGTGTGTCAATGAGTTTTGACAGACCTGCTACTACATTTCCCATGTTGACATAATGAAACAGCTGGTGGCCTTTGTAAGTCAGACGTCTTTTCAGCTTGACTCTGTGTAACTGGGATTTGCTGTGCGATCTTGGTAGAGTATTGACCGTGGTTTCCACCTCGGATGGCACACACACTACAGCGCCATGTATAGCTGCCTGTCGACCTTTGGGAAGTGTGATGATCTTGGCAAATGGCAGTATTTTGGCCAAAAGTTGTCTTTCCAGCACATTCAAATCGCAGAGCTCTGGGGGAATGGGCGCCAGCTCCATGTTGTTAGCTACAGCGATGGATGATTTGTGTCCTGCTTTTAAATGTAAATCACAGTTGTGACAAATCCATTCTTTGGTCCTTTCATCTGGTACGGTGCATTGTTCAGGTCCTTGACAGTGATTGTTGCACACATGGACATATTTCCCTGTCAAACAGGCAGCAACAATGTGTAGATTCTTCTTGTAATTGCTGTGAATGCAATGTTTCACTTGGTTAGGGAAAAGGGTGCGATGACACATCGTGCACACAAATGTTGGCCCAGCTTTAATGCATTCATGGAAAGTGGATATAGCTGTCTGCATTAGGCTGTTGTCCACTGGTTGACTGCATTCCCGCATGACACGAGTCCATCGTCTGTATTTCATTCTTATTTTGAAGGCACATTGCATCTTATGGGTTATGCGAAAATCTGCTTGAGTTTGACGCTTCATTTTCATGTAACTCATGCAATGTTGCAAGTGACGTTTTCTGAAAGCAGGATCATTATGATATTTTCTGGTGATGTATTGCTTCTGCTTCAACTTGAAATCGACATTTGTGGCATATTTTCTGGTGATGTATTGCTTCTTCTTCAAGTTGTAATCTGCATTTGTCGCATATTTTCTGGTGGTGTACTGCTTCTGTTTCAAGTTGAAATCTGCATTTGTCGCATATTTTCTGGTGATGTATTGCTTCTGCTTCAAGTTGAAATTGGCATCTGTTGCATATTTGCGAATGATATATTGCTTCTGCTTCAACTTAAAATCAGCATCTGCTCTGTATCGGCTGGTGATGTATGTCCTTTTCTTATTGGTGACAGACATCTTTGTAACCTTGAAATCACGCCTTCTTTCATTTCTGTGTCTTGTCTTCAGTTTTTGTCGTCTCTGTGCATTTAATTTGGACAATGCCTTACTGTCCTTCCATATGCCCTGTGAGGATTTCGCATCAACTGACCGTGGAGAATGCTTGCTGGCTGGGAATCCAGTGTGTGTTACATCTTTGGTTATCTGTGTCACTTTGTTCTCCACATGCTTTGCATTATGTGGTTTGTCAGATTGCACCAGTGGGGACAGCAAACCATCTGACAGACGTCTTGCACGATGAAATGAGACTGGCATGAAGTCATACTGCAGTCCATCAATAGGGCCTCTGGTGTCTGTAAGGAGCAATTCATACAACTTATAAATCCTTGCCCCCATATCACTCAAATGTGTAAAAGTGATCATAACAGCTTTTCCTTTTCCAGTGGCAGGAAGTCCATCCTTATTTCGACTATGAGAATCAAACAGTCCATATCTCCCAGACTTGTCTCTGAACAATGCAATGCAATATGGCACTACTATAAAAAGTGCATGTGTAACATCTGCATTGAGGCACTGAAGTCTTGTGGAGAGGTCAACAAACCAACCTTGGTTGTCACCGTCTACCGTGTCTCTCATACATCCCGATAACACTGGAGATTTAACAACGTTATACTCATATTTGTCAGTGTTGACTCTGAGGGGCACTTCTTTCATTGTCAAGTGTTGATGCTGATAGACATTTCTTTGTTTTAGCTGTTTTATTGTTGAGCCATACAAGCTGTTGCCCTTCTTCAGTATTTGATCAAGATCACCCTTTCTCACATCATCAAGCTCACTGTGGTATGCCAAAAATGTCAGAGCCATGCATGTACACTGTTTGTTCCTTAACCTTCCATAGCCATGATGACCCTGATGAAATGATGCCTTCACAGAAATCTCACTTGGTACACATGGTTCTTGCATGCCATGGTTTTCAGAAGTGCCCATCACACTGTCACTGTGCTCTTGAACTTGACACTGAGTTGAACATGAAAATGACACCACAGGTTCACTATGTACCTCCTGGGTACATTCACTGTCACAAACCTCCATATCCGCTATGCTGCTGTGGGGCTCCGGATCCAGTTTAGTCCAGCGTATCTTTGCAGCTTTAGATCTCTTTCCTTTAGATGGCATGATGATATTTGTGGAAGGAGCTATAATTCTCCTCAGAGCTTTGTTCGAAGAGCTATAATTCCCCTCAGAGTTGTGTTGGAGGAGGAGCTATAATTCGCCTCAGAGCTGTGTGGGAGGAGCTATAACTCCCCTCTGAGCTGTGTGGGAGGAGCAATAATGCTATAATTCCCCTCAGAGCTGTGTGGGAGGAGATACAATTCCCCTTAGTGTTGTGTGGGAGGAGCTATAATTCCCCTTAGAGCTGTGTGGGAGAAGCTATATTTCCCCTCAGAGCTGTGTGGGAGAAGCTACATTTCCCATCAGAGTTGTGTGGGAGAAGCTATAATTCCCCTCAGAGCTGTTTAAAAGGAGCTATAATTCCCCTCACAGCGGTGTGGAAGAAACTATAATTCCTCTCAGAGTTGTGTGGGAGGAGCTCTAATTCTCCTCAGCTGTGTGGGAGGAGCTATAATGCTAAGCTGTAATTCCCCTCAGAGCTGTGTAGGAGGAGCTATAATTCCCCTCACAGCGGTGTGGGAGAAACTATAATTCCCCTCAGAGTTGTGTGGGAGGAGCTATAATGCTAAGCTATAATGCTATAATTCCCCTTTGAGCTGTGTGGGAGGAGCTATAATTCCCCTCAAAGCTGTATTGGAGGAGCTATAACTTCCCTCCAAGCTGTGTGGGAGGAGCTATAATGCTATAATTGTCCTTAGAGCTGTGTGAGAGGAGCTATAATTCCCCTCAGAGCTTTGTGATTTTTTTTTTTCAAAAATGATTTTGTTTTTTTGTTTTTTCAAAAATGATTTTGTTTTTTTGTTTTTTCAAAAATGATTTTTTTAAATGATTTTTTTTTTCAAAAATGAAATTTTTTTTTTCAAAAATGATTTTTTTTTTATTTTATTTTTTTTCAAAAGTAATTTTTTTTTCAAAAATATATTTTTTTTTTCAAAAATATTTTTTTTTCAAAAATATTTTTTTTTTCAAAAATTAATTTTTATTTTTTTCAAAAATATTTTTTTTTTTTACATGGGGCGGTCATAATGTTTTGGCTGATCATGGGGTGGTCATAATGTTTTGGCTGATCATGGGGTTGTCAGCTTTTGTCACCTCCCACTCTAGTTTTGAACATTTCGCCATTCATTCCTATGGGACCAATTTTGCCGCAAAAACGACGATATTTCGTGGACCATTCGGCGAAACGTTCCACAAAGTAATAGCACACCAATCGGGAAAAATCCGCACGTTTCGGTATATTACTTGTCTCTGTAGTGTGGAAAATGTGGGAGGAGTCTACAAGCATTATCAAGTCTAGCAGATGAAGTCACATGCATTTGGGGTGTCTCAGCATCTTGTGTTTACAACCACTGTTTCCTAGCAACATTTCCTTTTGAACATTTTGCCATTCATTCCTATGGGACCAATTTCGCCGCAAAAACGACGATATTTCGTGGACCATTCGGCGAAACGTTCCACAAAGTGATAGCACACCAATCGGGAACAATCCGCACGTTTCGGTATATTACTTGTCTCTGTAGTGTAAAAACTGTGGGAGGAGTCTACAAGCATTATCAAGTCTAGCAGATGAAGTCACATGCATTTGGGGTGTCTCAGCATCTTGTGTTTACAACCACTGTTTCCTAGCAACGCTCATGCCCTGTTTATGCTTCCCAAATACTACTTCATCAAAACTGCCCCATCAGAATTACCCCATCAAAACTGCCCCATCATATTCCTCTATTATAAATCAGTACATGGTGTGTCTGTCCCCTCCCCCGGGCTCTGTAATCAGCTGAGATGCTCCAGCCACCTTCCCCCCCTGTGTATAACAGAAGCTTTGGTAACCATGGCAACAAAACAAACACTAACAGTACACTCTGATTAATGGCTAAAATTTCCTGAAATGACCTCTAAACAAATGGCCGTATTTTAAAAACTATACATCCTACAGCGAAGATCTTTATATTGTGAGAATCACAAGACCCAGACCTAGATTTTGATGTATAGTATGTCTGTGAAATATTAAAAATGAAGGCACGGTCGCAGTTTAGAAATTGCCCTTCAAATTTGGAGGGGGCTAGAGTGTAGTTTCAATGAATGTCAATGGACAGCGTGAGTTACAAACAAATGGTCATATTGTGAAAACTATCAGGACTATGGCTTAGCCGTGGACATGTTTAGTGGCAGCAGGGATAGCTGAACGTTTTGATATAAGATTTGTGTAGGTGGGCTTGAAAATGAGGGAGTGGCGGCAGTTTAGAAATCATGTTCTGATTTTTCAGCTTTTGTCATCTCCCACTCTAGTTTCCCCATTCATTCCTATGGGACCAATTTCGCCGCAAAAATGACGATATTTTGTGAACCATTCGGCGAAACGTTCCACAAAGTAATAGCACACCATTCGGGAACAATCCGCACGTTTCGGTATATTACTTGTCTATGTAGTGTAAAAACTGTGGGAGGAGTTAGGGTGGTAAATTTGGCTATAATAATAAGAATAATATATATGTGAGATAACAGTAAGTGGTCTTGCTATGCAAGAACACTTAACAAGCTTGGCTCGGCATCCTTGAAAGAAAGGGAAAGGGGAACAAGGAACGAAGGTAAGTGAGGGAAACAGTCAGAGAAAATCCGTGAAGGTCAAGAAGTGGAGTGCATGTGCAAAATATGTGAACGGGTGACATGGTGAGACAAGATAGACGAACGTATAGTCCCCTGCTACCCATGCAAAACCATACAGCAATGGTGGTATTGAAAATAATTGCACTGGCTGTACACCAATATACAACATATATATGAAGTGAGGGAGACCAGCCACAGCTGGAAAGGAAAAGAAGTGAAAAGGTGGTGCCAAGGTAGGAATAAAAAAGTTGGAAATAAAAAGAAGAGGAAGAGTGAGGAGACACAAAAGTGAGAATAGGACCCTGCAACAACACAACAACCCACACAAAAGTGGAAAACAAAACAAAAACAAAACAGTGCATAATGAATGATCATCAATGATGAAAAAGAGGGGTGCTAGGGGTGACGGCAGCGCTTGTTACCTAATACTGAGGACCGGGTCAGCTTAAATGATTAGTCCAAGGTTCTGAAAGGTATGATGTCAATATCAGACATCATTGAATAAATAAGAAAGTAGAGGTATTATAGGGAAGTGCTTGTGTGGTATTGATATAAACCACACACAGAGGAAGACAGTTCCAAACATTTCAGAAGCACTTACCACTTGGTACGACCAATGGTTGCCTACAAGCATTTCACAAGGTGAAGAGAGGATCAGTAAGCCTCCCATAAATTAGGTCCTTAAAAAGAGGTGCTGATTAATTCAACCCCATCAGGTGCGGGTGCTCGCCGACTCCCCTCCTCCCTCCCCCTCCACTAAGGGGAAGAGCAGCACACAGGTGCGCTCATCACGTGACCCCCCCGGCGTTCCGAAGGAGAACGAGCCCCCGGGTCCCCCGTCACTTCCGCCGCAATCGCGCTGATGCCGTGACGTCACGCGCACATCGTCGCGCTCGCACGGAATCCAGAAGGGATCCAGGACGCCGCTGGCAGACGAGAGCCGTCCAATACAAGGTGCTGTCACCTAGTGGACGCATTCAGGAGATGCAGGGCCCAAGCGTCTCCCCTCTCGTCCTGCCAGGAAGGCATATGTGGCGTTACCCTGCCCCCTGTCAGAGGAGCACAGCTAACCAAGGGGAGACAAGTACCCAGACACAGGGGGAGAAAAAGCGATATGGTTATATATAAACAGATAACATTTAGAGAATCTACACCCACCATCATCAGACACTCACTGGGCATATTGTGTGGAATATGCAGAATTCTTTGCCGGTTATAATAATATACACTGTGCTGTACACATCACTGTCGCATTCAAGGGAATTATATACCACGATAATATCATCTATATTAAACAAAAAATATTATTAGATGAGTACAAAATACAAAATAGGGAATGCTTAATGAGCAAGTATGCAATTAAAAAGGAGTAGAAAAAGATGATAAAAGAAACTGTGAGCTGTTTTTCCAAGGCTGTATCGTCCTGGGAATGGGAGAATTAGAAAAAGACAAATACCTGCTTTTTTATATATTATACTTTAAACGGGGGAGTGCATTACCCTGACATGGATATTACGGATGCTCCTAATTGGTTTCTTAGTTGTGGGGGGGCCGGGCAGGGCAAACCATGAGATAGAAACCATGGTTTCCCTAAGAGGGGGAATAAATACCAGAACTGGAAGGAGGGGGAAAAAAGAGGTAAAGAAAATGTATGCGATGGTAGTGTGATCCCCAACATACATGACAAAAATAATAGTGCAGGACATTTGGAGTAAAGAATTCCTTCTAATTTACTCATTGTGTCTTACCAGAGGAAAACCCCTGAAGGAAAGGAGCAAACGAGATAGATTCATTGAGGCCTGGTGGGGAGGTGGCCTGTAATTGGAATATCCATCTCTGCTCTTTTTGTAGCAGAGCCTTATTCCAATCACCACCTCTAGTTGGAATATGCATCCTGCAAAGGGCCACAAAAGTGACTCTTGGGGCCCTATAGTTGTGTGTTGAAATTACGTGCCTCCCAATGGGGAGGTATGGATTCCCCACCTGCATGCTATATACATGTTGGGAGATACGCTTCCCAAATTCCTGCCTGGTCTTCCCCACATAGTAGGCACCACATTCGCATTCCATGAGATATACTACTCCACGTGTATGACAATTCACAAATTGTGTAGGTGTAAATGTGTTTCCATTAGGAAGAACAAAGGTTTTGTCTTTTTTGATGAATGAACAATAAGAACAGTGTCCACAGGGGAACAAACCCACTATGGAGCAGTGTTTCAATCTCCCATTCTCATTGGTATATTCACTCTGGACAAGCTTGTCTCGCAATGACATAGCTCTTCTATAAGTTATAGTGGGTTGTTTGTGAACGAACTCATGCAATTTGGGATCATCCGTGAGTATGTTCCAGTGACGCTTTATAATCTTATTGATGGCTCTGTGCTGTCGCGAGTAGCGCATGATGATACGGGTAAGATTACACTCAGGGCTTTTGGGGGGCTTTGATCTAAAAAGCAGCTGGGATCTAGATTGGCCTATGGCTTGATTGTACGCCTTTTTTAGGCAAGATCAGCTGTATCCCCTTGCTAACAGTCGACTTTGAAGCCCCTCAGCTTCTTTTTTAAAAAGGGCATCATTCGTACAGTTGTGGCGGAGACGCAAATATTGTCCGTATGGAATTGAGACCTTAAGTGGTATCGGATGGAAGCTGTCCGAATGGAGGACCATGTTCCCGGCAGTAGTCTTTTGAAACAGGGTGCTGGATAGCTTTCTTTCAGCAGTAACAGAAATGGAGACATCTAAAAAGGTGACACTGTGGAGATCATGGGTCATCGTAAATCTCAAGTTACGATCATTCGCATTAATCCGATTCAGAAATTTGATTAGTTTTGCCTCAGGTCCCTCCTAGATGATGAAGACGTCGTCAATATACCTCAGCCATTTGGTTATATGGCTGGTGTATATGACAAGGCCCTCTTCCACTAGGAGGGACTTCTCCCACTCCCCCAGGTACAGGTTGGCATAAGAGGGGGCACAACAGGTCCCCATAGCCACACCCTGTACCTGGAAGTAGTGGGAGTTGTCGAAGCAAAAGTAGTTGTGGTGTAGTATGTAATGCAAACCATTCAGAATGAACCTGATCAGAGCCGGATCATACTGAGATTGTTGTTGCAAAGCCCTCTGTACTGCAGCCAGACCCAAAGAGTGGGGAATGCTGCTGTACAGTGCCTCAACATCGATAGTCACCATAATAGCATTTTCTGGTATCCTTAGGTCATTAATAAGCTGTAAAAATTGTATTGTGTCCCTAACAAATGAGGGCAATGACAGAACAAGGGGTTGCAAATGGGCATCTATGACCGGACTTACATTTTCGGATATGGCCCCATTGCCAGAGACAATGGGACGGCCCGTGAGTTTAGTAGAGTTTTTATGAATCTTGGGTAGACTGTAAAAAGTGGCTACCCTGGGATGTGAGGTCCTGATAAATTCATAGGTGTTTTTGGTAATTGCTCCTGTGTGGAATGCACGATCAACCATATTGTAAAAGCTGGAATTGTATTGGTTGATGCTAAGGGCCGAGATTGGTTTATACCACTCCTTGTTCTTTAAGATCTCCAAACACATGGCGACATAGTCGTCATTGTTCATGACGACCACGTTGCCCCCTTTGTCCGAAGGTTTTATTACAATTTTGGGATTTTTTGTAAGACGATAGAGGGCTTGATTTTCATCAAAAAAGTCATTTAAAAGTACTCGCGGCTATATGAATTGTCGGTCCGACAATACACATGAAAGTTCATTGATAAAAACAGCATGGGATTTCCCCACAGGGGAACCCCGAACCTAGATTAAAAAAATATGGCGTGGGGGTCCCCCTCAAAATCCATACCAGACCCTTCAGGTCTGGTATGGATTTTAACAGGAACCCCGAGCCAAAATTAAAAAAAAAATGGTGTGAGGTCCCCCCAAAAATCCATACCAGACCCTTATCTGACCACGCAACCTGGCAGGCCGCAGGAAAAGAGGGAGGTTGAGAGAGCGCCCCCCCTCCTGAACTGTACCAGGCCACATGCCCTCAACATTGGGAGGGTGCTTTGGGGTCCCCCCAAAGCACCTTGTCAGCATGTTGATAAGGACAAGGGCCTCATCCCCACAACCCTTACCCGGTGGTTGTGGGGGTCTGCGGGTGGGGGGCTTATCGGAATCTGGAAGCCCCCTTTAACAAGGGGACCCCAAGATCCCGGCCCCCCCCTGTGTGAAATGGTAAGGGGGTACTTCCTACCATTTCACAAAATAAGTGTCAAAAATGTTAAAAAATGACAAGAGATAGTTTTTGACAATCCCTTTATTTAAATGCTTCTTCTTTCCATCTTCTTTCTTCTATCTTCTTTCGTCTATCTTCTTTCTTCTATCTTCTATCTGCCTTCGGTTTCTTCCTCCATCTTCTTCTTCCTCTGATCCTCTGCTTCTGGCTCCAGTGTTCTCATCCAGCATCTTCCTCCACTGCGTCTTCTTCCCTTCTTCGTTCTCGGGCCGCTCCGCATCCATGATGGGAGGCTCCCGCTGTGTGACACTTCTCATCTTCTGACCACCCCCCTATGATGCACGGGGACTTCCCCGAGGCTTTCCCCATGATGTCAGAGGGGGCGGACAGGGAAGTCCTCGTCAAGTCCCCGTGCATCAGAGGGGGGTGGGGTCACCGGGTGGCCCCGCCCTCCATTATTTAAGAACCATCAGAAGACGAGAAGCGTCACACAGCAGGAGCCTCCCATCATGGATGCGAAGCAGTCCGAGAACGAAGAAGGGAAGAAGACGCCACGGAGGAAGATGCCGTACGAGAACACAGGAGCAAGAAGCAGAGGATCGGAGGAAGAAGAAGAAGAAGATGGAGGAAGAAACCGAAGGATGATAGAAGACAGAAGAAAGAAGATAGAAGAAAGAAGATGGAAAGAAAGGAATAAATAAAGGAATTGTCAAAAACTGTCTCTTGTCATTTTTAACATTTTTGACACTTTTTTTGTGAAATGGTAGGGGTACTTTTGTACCCACTTACCATTTCACACAGGGGGGGCCAGGATCTGAGGGTCCTCTTGTTAAAGGGGGCTTCCAGATTCCGATAAGCCCCCCGCCCGGAGACCCCCACAACCACCGGGCAAGGGTTGTGGGGATGGGGCCCTTGTCTTCATCAACATGGGGACAAGGTGCTTTGGGGGGGACCCCAAAGCACCCTCCCAATGTTGAGGGCATGTGGCCTAGTACAGTTCAGGAGGGGGGGCTCTCTCTCATCCCCCCTTTTCCTGCGGCCTGCCAGGTTGCATGCTCAGATAAGGGTCTGGTATGGATTTTTGGGGGGACCCCACGCCATTTTTTAAAAAATTTTGGCCGGGGTTCCCCTTAATATCCATACCAGACCTGAAGGACCTGGTATGGAATTTAGGGGGACCCCCATGCCATTTTTTTAAAATTTTGTTTTGGGGTTCCCCTGTGGGGAAATCCCATGCCGTTTTTATCAATGAACTTTTATGTGTATTGTTGGACCGACAATTCATATAGCCGCGAGTAGTTTTAAATGACTTTTTTTCCTTTGAAATGTCATTTTGCTGTCAGACTGTTCTAAACACGGGAAACATGCGCCCCTTTACAGGCATACTATAGAAACCCCCCAGGTACGAAATTTAAAGGAATATTACACTTTTATTGTTTCACTTTAAGCATTATTAAAATCACTTCTCCCGAAAAAACGGCCGCTTTTAAAACTTTTTTTTCATGTCCCCTGGGGCAGAACCCAGGTCCCCAAACACTTTTTATGACAATACCATGCATATAAGCCTTTAAAATTAGCACTTTTGATTTCTCCTATAGACATTTAAAGGGTGTTCCGCGGCTCTCGAATTTGCCGCGAACACCCCAAATTGTTCGCTGTTCTGCGATCTTGCGAACAGCCGATGTTCAAGTCGAACATGAGTTCGACTCGAACTCGAAGCTCATCCCTAACCACAGCAAAATGACATTTCTAAAGGAAAAATTGTCATTTAAAACTGATCGTGGCTGTAATGAATTGTCAGGTCTCGGCAATATCGATAAAACTCATTGAAAAAAAGGACATGGGTCCCCCCAGTCCATAAACCAGGCCCTTTGGGTTTGGTATGAATATTAAAGGGAACCCCAAACCCAATTTTTTTTTTAAATTGCGTGGGGTTCCCCCAAAAATTCATACCAGGCCCTTCAGGTCTGGTATGGAAATTAAGGGGAACCCTGCGCCAAATTTTTAAAAGATGGCATAGGGGTCCCCCCAAAATCCATGACAGACCCTTATCTGAGAACTGAGGCCACAGGAAAAGAGGGGGGATGAGAGAGCGCCCCCCTCCTGAACCATAGCAGGCCACATGCCCTCAACATGGGGAGGGTGCTTTGGGGTCTGACCCCAAAGCACCTTGTCCCCATGTTGATGGGGACAAATGCCTCATCCCCACAACCCTTGCTCAGTGGTTGTGGGGGTATGCGGGTGGGGGGCTTATCGGCTTAATCTGGAAGCCCCCTTTAACAAGGAAACCCCCAGATCCCGGCCCCCCATCTGAATTGGTAATGGGGTACATTGTACCCCTATCATTTCACAAAAAAAGTGTCAAAAATGGTAAAAAAGACAAGAGATAGCTTGGAACAAATCCTTTATTAAAAAATAAAAAAATAAAAAAGTCCAGCGATTTCACGCCACTCGACGGACCAAAAAAGAAAAAAAAGCCGCAACAGTTCCACCTCCATGGGCTTCCCCGTGGGATCAGAGGAGGGCGGGGCCATCCGTTTGCAATTTTTTTTGCATTGAAAGGACTCGGGTCCCCAAACACTTGTTATGACAATAACTTGCTTATAAAGTGAAAGTAAAATGAGCACTTTTGCTTTTTCATGTTCATGTCCCATAGACATTAACAGTGTTCATGTCTTCTTCCAAATTTTTTCCCTGTTTGGATGTTCTGGTGCGAACCGAACCGGGGGGGTGTTCAGCTTATCCTTATTCACTAGCGGGTGTCTATAAGCAGCCAACAGGTTCCAGTAATAAGCTCTTCCCAGCTGCTGGAATTTGCCTTGCTTGCTGTCAGATTCTGTATGCAGATGTATCCTGCTCCTGCTCTTTAAATAGCTTTGCATCCTGTACCCAGGATGCCTTACTTCGGCTCCTTGTTCCTGTACCCAGTCCTGATACCCCCCTTCCTGGCATCCCTGGTATTCCCTGTTACCCTTGTCCCTCATTTTTTATATATATATATATATATATATATATATATATATATATATATTATATTTTGTATAAAGTTAAAGTGGTTCTAAAGGCAGAAGGTTAATACATAGAACTAATTATATGCATTAAGATAAAAAAAAAACCTTCAGTGTGCAGCAGCCTCCCTCAGCCCCACTAATACTTACCTGAGTCCCATCTCGATAAAGCCATGTTGCACAAGAGACTCGGCTGTCCCTCCTGATTGGCTGAGACATACAGCGGGTGCCATTGGCTCTCAACCAAAAGTGAGTGAGCCAATGAGAAGAGAGGGGGGACAACCCATGGCTTCTTGTCTGAATGGACACACAGAGCAACGGCCTGGCTCAGGTGCTCAGCAGGAGGGAGGGGCCAGAAAAGAAGAGGATCTGGGCTGCTCTGTGCAAAACCACTACATAGAACAGGTAAGTAAAACATGTTTGTTATTTTTACACAAAAAACAAGACTTTATTATTACTTTAAGTTTGTTAGGCTTCCTGTTTCTTAGTTAGGCATTTTGGTTATACTGTAGGATTGTGGTTCCCTTTTTTTATGTTCACTGTTTGCTGGTCTGCACGTGTCTTTTTCTTTACTAATACACTCACTTCTGTCGGGGGTGGGCTCCTGCTACTTAATTGAGCAGCTCTTTTCTTACAGTGCTCAGAAGCTGCTCAGCTGTCGGTTAATTAACAGCCACTCATTGTTACCACAGTGACTTACCTGGTTACCATTAAACTGCCTCATTAGTTCAGTCTACAGCCAGACCCTTTTTGCTATTTATGCAGCTTTGATCATTTCCTCCTTGCCCTTGTGTGGTCTATGATCTCTAAGTGCATTCTTTTCTGTGTATGACTTGGCCTGGCTGATTTTGCTTTTGAATCCTGTTTCTGATTTTTCTCCTGGCTACGCTGATTTCTGGTTTCCTGACCTGTCTGATTACCTGCACCGACATCCAAACCCTGGCTTCTGTTTTTTGACTGCGTTCCTGAACTGTGTTATTTTTGCATATTTCATTAAAGGTGTGATTTTAACTGCACTTTCTGTCTCTGTCTGGTTTATGGTTCCTGACAACTTCACTACATATCTTTTGGTCTCAATTTTCTTGTGTAGCTATGCAGATCTGGTCATCTCAGCTGTTGAGACCTGACAAAGGGTTCTGTGAAAATGTGGAGCAGCCTTTCAAAGAGCTATTTATAAGTAGGGTTGCCACATCATCCCTTTAATTAAGGACAGACATTAATTACACAGGTTCTGTAGCTGATTAAGGTGGTAATTAAACTCACTTGGTGCCTTATATGCATTAAATCTGAATCAGAAGCTATGTAATTCACATGTTTCCTGGATTAAAGGGATGATGTGGCAACCCTAGTTATAAGGGGCATGGTGACTGCAAGACTGCATGGCCGCAGTTTAACAGAGCTACGCTTTGGACCCTGGGTTTCATGGACTAGCAGAGATGCTTCCTGCCCAGTAACCTCTCTGTTACAGTGAGCATAACACCCTTCTCAAACAAAGAATGTCCCCAAAATGTAAAGTGTGTCCTCAGCTGAAAAAGCTTACAACTTTCTTTCTCTTGGCGGGAGCCAGGCTACAACATAATGGTGATGGCAGTGGCTGCTCACAGCACACACCTGCCACTACTGCACATCAGTGAAACTCTTCTCTTACTGGGCTCCACATGCCCCACTTCCTCCAGCTCCTCCACCCATGTACCACAGTCAATGCACCTGACCCCATATCATCATTCCTGACATCTCATCAGCCCATTATGGATACTAAAATAAATGCTCCTGTCCCTATAATCCTTTCTACAAGCAGACATGCTGTCTTGCACCAACAAATTTAAAGGGGACATACAAGATCTGGGAGAGCGAGTGGACCACATAGAACAGTATCTGGGGAACGCTGTCTCTTCTTTTAATAACTTAATACTTGACTCCCACAATGCAAAGGCTGATGAGCTCTCCTGGTTGCGGGAAAAAGTGATGGATCTGGAAGACAGATCCCTCCTCAATAACCTAAAAATTAGAGGCATTTACAAAACCATGCAACCATGCCAGCAATCCACATATTGTATGTCCACAACCTATTTCAATTTCTCTTCCCTACGATCACTGAGAAGGAACTACTGGTAACAGAGTTCACCATCTTCTGAATCCTCCTTACCTTCCTGACAATGTACCCAGAGATGTCATTCTTAGGATCCACTTTTACCACATAAAGGAAAAAATCCTGAATGTTTTCTGCAATCCAGACTACATTCAGGGGAAATATACCACTTTATGTGTGTTCTCTGACCTTTCTCAACACACAACAACCAAACAATTGATACCCAATGGACTTTTACAAAGAAACACCAAAACAATCAATCATAAAATGTAAATTTTTTTATTACAAATATGATTAAAAAATGAACTGAAAAGCAAACATGTGAATTCACAAGTATCCATAGAAGAATATTCCCAGTAACATGTCAGATATTATCAACATACTCACTGTAACCCCCTATCGATCACCAAGGCCCTGGGAAACCACAAAATTGCCTATAGGTGGGATCAAAAGAACAAGCTTAACATCTCCTACAATGACTCCTCAGTGACGGTTTCCACAGCTGTAGATGGCCTTCACCTGCTCAAAGAATGGAGAACCTTTCCTGACCTCCCCTCTTCTGCTAAACCTGACCCCCCCCCCCACTGCTTGAATGGTAAGTGGTTTTCCACAAATAAAAGCATTAAAAAGGGACTGCTTGACTGCCTCAGCAATATGAAGCCACATCTCTTATACCTGAACCTAGAGCTTTCAACCTTGGCTCAACTACACTGGAGAAGAAATGCATAGATATCTCTGCACCTGGATTCCACAAGGATCTTCCTTTTTTTAATGGTTTTCCTACCTTTTTTACTAGATGTAAATAAAAATCTAGTGGCAAAAAAAAAGAGCTAGCTGTAGAAAACTTACTAAGATGGTACAAAATATGACTGGATATGTTTTTTAAATGCACAAATTTGAAAAATTTAAGGTCATTGCTGAAGACAAAGGGTAATTTGTGCTTGGAGGAAAATAGGCTTAAACTCTGTATGTAGAAAGAGTTTGTCCCAGAAATAGCTGTAAACATGTGGAGAAGCATACTTACTAGGCTAGTTCAAAGCATGACTGGATGCACAAAAAAAGAACTGGATATTAATATTTTGCTATAAATATCACTGTAGATTGGCCCATTCCTACAGAGACAAGCGCTTATGTGACAGTGAAATAAAATGGTAAATATCCCTTACTGGGTAAAAATAGGGCCAATTAAGGCTACTGCTGCTACCATAAAATCTGCCACAGGGAAGATAAAGCATATAAAAAAACACAACACAGAAAAGGTAATGCTATACACAGCACGCAATAATAATCTCAGTGTGCTATTTAAAGTGCATAAATATAGACTTAAACATTAATATAGTCCATAAACAGTTCACTGTAGATTGTTGACCCAAGGTGTGTCCCTTTGCTTTTGGTGATCAGAAAATATATTTGTTCTTGTTTAGAGCAAATTGTTTGGACCAGCTTGTAGGCAGGTTGCCTACTGTATTCATTTTAGCCAGACTAGTGTGGTCCAGGTTAAGGGGGAAGGGGATAACTACGCATTGCATTCCCTGCTCATGTTTTCAGGCTTTTGGGGTCTGGCCTCCTGTCCTCTAATATATAAAAAGGCAAAGCTTTGGGTATCAAGAAAGCACAGGTCAGCAGACTAAGAACAGGAACCTTTCAGGACATACTGAGACTTGTATTTAGTCTACAAAGCAATCGAGTTGTGTCAGTGATGTCCTTTACCCATAAGGACTTTACCTATGCTGGTACACTGGGGCAGTCACTTTTAGAGTTAGTTCGAGAAAGGACGTTTGGCCATGTTATGCTTATTATTCCAAGCTTTTTGGTAAAAGTTATTTAACCACACAAAGTCTGGTCTGAAGTTACGCAAGGGGTGCATGTGTGGTACTGGCACACATACAAAGCTCTACGTCTACTACAGCACACAAAAGCAACATCACAGTAAGAAAAGGTTAAACTGCAACCAGTCATTGATGTGGTACTTGGTAAGGTGACAGGTTCTCTGGTAGCGAGGGGTCCAGTGTTACGGCTCCATCTCTAGCAGTCTGTCTCCATCAGTCCCGCCATTGGAGTGGATTAGCATTACAGAGCATTATGGCCTGATCACTAGGTACGGAGAAACAAAAGTTAAGTAAGCACATATGAGGTGCGTGCTGTGTGTTTGGCAGGACCAGGTGAAGGAAAGAGGTGGAAGGAGTGTGATCTGACGCTTCAAAATGATACAGTTTATTCATATACAGAAACGATAAATGCATATAAAAAGTATCTACGTATTCATAAAAACAGGGTTACAAAATATACACATTAAAATTTTAGAAATTAGACATGCCCATTCACAGGGCAAGTGTTTAAAGGTGGGCTGATGCATTTCGAGGGGTTCCCTCTTTATCAGAGCCTTGAAGAACAACAAGAGAAGTCTGTACAATATGGTAGACCAGCATAAAAAAGAGTGGCTAGTTGGGAGATGTATCACATGATAAATAATGGATTCTCCTTAGCTCTAGAGCTGTCCACATCCCAGTGCTCTATATAAAGATATAGAGGGATTCCATATAAGTCTGTCGGTTGTGCCTGCATCCGAGTATGTAAAGATGTTACAGCCTGCATGCATCAATTTAAGAACAGGAGGCAGTTACTTCAGTGTGGGTTCTTTATACCTCTTATCAGAGAGCTTGTAGCAGGCTCATGTCTCACACAGATGGAGACAGCTACAATCCTTTTGACAGCACAAGGCAACTCTCTGATAAGAGGTATATATGTCATTTTATATGTCCCTGTTATGAAGATAGTTGACAATGGTTTGATCTGATTGGAAGCTGCCAAGGGGAATATTCTCTTAATTACACAGAGGATACTGTATATAGAGGGCATGGCAATAAGCTGGGGCGCTTCTTTCAGATGGTTTGGTGGCCGAGTAGTTATTTACACAATGAAACCAACTCCATATATCCACTTCAAAGGTTCCCCTCATTTAAATATGCATTGAACAAAAAACAAAAAAAGAGTGACAATTTTGAAAAAAATGCAATATTTTTTAACTTTTTGCTATAATAAATATCCCCAAAAAATATATAAAAATGTTTTTTTTTCTTCAGTTTAGGCCGATACGTATTCTTCTACACATTTTTGGTAAAAAAAATCGCAATAAGCGTTTATTGATTGGTTTGCACAAAAGTTATAACATTTACAAAATAGGGGATAGTTTTATGGCAGGCATTTTTATAAATTTTTTTTTTACTAGTAATGGCCGCGATCTGCGATTTTTATCAAGACTGCGACATTATGGCAGACAGATCAGACACTTCTGATGTTATTTTGGGTCCTTTCACATTTATACAGTTGTCAGTGCGATTAAAAATGCATTGATTACTGTGTAAATGTGACTGGCAGTGAAGGGGTTAACCAGTAGGGGGAGCTGCAGGGGCGCTGCAGGGAGTTGTGATCAGTGTCCTGTCACTAGGAAGAATGGGGAAATGCTTTTTTACATCAGCATTTCTCTGTTCTTCCTCTCTGTGAGACGATCGTGGGTATCCCAAGGACATCAAGTCCACGGGACCCGCGATCACACTCACGGAGCTCACGGCGGGTGCCCCCACAATGCCGTGTCTTAAATATATAAAAAACATTTTTTTCCTCAGTTTAGGCCGATACGTATTCTTCTACATATTTTTGGTAAAAAAAATCGCAATAAGCATTTATTGATTGGTTTGCGCAAAAGTTATAGCATCTACAAAATAGGGGATAGTTTTATGGCATTTTTAGTATATTTATTTTTTTACTAGTAATGGCGGCGATCAGTGATTTTTATCATGACTGCGACATTATGGCGGACAGAAAGGACACTTTTGGCATGATTTTGGGACAAATCACATTTATACAGCTATCAGTGCAATTAAAAATGCATTGATTACTGTGTAAATGTGACTGGCTGTGAAGGGGTTAACCACTAGGAGGCAGTGTAGAGGTTTAAGTGTGTCCTAGGGAGTGATTCTAACTGTGGGGTGGTGTGGCTATGTGTGACATGACACTGATCACCGCTCCCGATTAGAGGGAGCTGTGATCAGTGTCCTATCACTAGGCAGAATGGGGAAATGCTTGCTTACATCAGCATTTCCCCTTTCTTCCTCTCCATGAGACGATCGCGGGTATCCCCGCAGACATTGGCTCCATGGGACCCGTGATCACACTCACGGAGGTCGTGGCGGCACACGTGTGCCCTTCTCCTGACGTATATTGGCGTGAGCCGATTGGCAAGCAGTTAAAGGACTATTTCATTTTTATTGTTTCACTTTAAGCATTATTAATATCACTGCTTCTGAAAAAACTGCCGGTTTTAAAACTTTTTTTTGCATTGATACATGTCCACTGGGGCAGGACCCGGGTCCCCAAGTACTTTTTATGACAATAACTTGCATATAAGCCTTTAAAATTAACACTTTTGGTATTTCATGTTAGTGTCCTGTAGACTTTAACAGGGTTCAGGCTTTCGAATTTGCCGTGAACATCGCATAAGGTTCGTTGTTCGCCGAACGTCCGAACAACCAAAGTTTGGCCAAAACTTATGCTCTGGCTGAACCATTCTCCCATCCCTAGTTCCCAGAAGATCTCCCTAACTTATGCACTGATCTTAAAATTGGTACCCCTGCTCTGCTGAGAAGGCTAGAAGGGATCCCCATATTTTCTTCAACCCTGGAGTCCCACTGGAAGAAGACTCCCTCACAGAAAAATGGGTGGGATCTTCCCTGTGCTCTATTATTCTGTCTGAGACCTTCGACACTTGAGAGGCCTTTATGGTCTATCTAGGACAGTTTGGTTACCTTTTTATTATATGTTTTCATTTTTGTTACTGAATATGTCCCATTTTGCACAGTAGACACTTTAAAGGCATCTTTGAGGCGCCTTTTGATTGTTTTTGTTTCACACGTTGCTGGACTCTGGTTCTGAGATTTATTATCCATTGGGCAGTTCATATTGTTACTATGCTTTGTATTATGATGTTGATCCTCGGCTAGGGTCTCTATGCCCCATTCCATATGATCTATGCATTTACTATTTGGAAACCTCCCCATCCCACTTGGGGCCAGGGAGCCTAGAATCCTTTGTGCTACTTTTGCACTGCCTTTTTTGGTGTACTGGGGTTCTTAGGCCTCCTGATCCCCTCTGGGTCCATTGCAGTGTAATACGTGGTGTACCTAATCTACAGATGTTCTCTTTTACTACAGATATGTGATATGCTAGGATTATTCCTTCTCTCTTTTCCTTTTTCCCTCTCTATTCTTCTTTGCTTGTTTTTCTCTTCTTTTTTTCTCCAGATGCATGTGACTACAATGGCCCAAAGGTTATGCTACTGTTCCGCCATGGCGACTTTACACTTGATTTTATATAATGTTAGGGATCTGAATACTTCAGTCAAATGTCACCAACAAGGCCAAGGGAGTGGCCATTGTCTTTCATAGGAGCATTTGATTTAGGTTAGACAAAATGCTTGTAGATGATCACAGGTGATTCTTGTTCCTTTAGGGAACCATTGGTAACACTTGTTACACTCTGGTGAGTGTTTATTGTCCCAACCAAAACCAGCCATCATTAGGGATGAGCCAAACACCCCCGACACCAGAACAGAAAAAAGTTGTGCGAACACTGTTAAAGTCTATGGGACACGAACGTGAAAAATCATAAGAAGTGTTTGGGGATACTGCCCCAGGTGACATGTATCAATGCAAAAAAAAGTTTTTAAAACTGCTGTTTTTTCAGGAGCAGTGATTTTAACAATGCTTAAAGGAAAAAATGTCATCTAAAATTGCTTGCGGTTGTAATATATTGTCGGATCCCAGCAATATACATGAAAAATCATTGAAAAAAACAGTGTGGGTCTCCCCCCAGTTCATTACCAGGCCCTTCGGGTCTGGTATGGATATTAAGGGGAACTCCACAGCAAAATTTAAAAAAAATGGCATGTGAGTCCCCCCCAAAATCCATACCAGGTCCTTCAGGTATGGTATGGATTTTAGGGGGAACCCCGTGCCAAATTAAAAAAAAATGGCATAGAGTCCCCCCAAAATCCATACCAGAACCTTATCTGAGCATGCAACCTGGCAGGCCGCATGAAAAGGGGGGGCGAAAGAGTGCCCCCCCTCCTGAACCATACCAGGCCATATGCCCTCAACATGGGGAGGGTGCTTTGGGGTCCCCCCAAAGAACCTTGTCCCAAGATGATGAGGACAAGGGCCTCATCCTCACAACCCTTGCCCGGTGGTTGTGGGGGTCTGCGGGCAGGGGACTTATCAGAATCTGGAAGCCCCTTTAACAAGGGGGCCCCAAGATCCCAGGCCCCCATGAGAATGGGTAGGGGAACATTGTACCTCCAAATCCATGCCATGCACTTCAGGTCTGGTATGGATTTTAAGGGGAAGCCCCACGCAAAAAATGTAAAAAAATGGCGTGGGGGTCCCCCCAAATCCATACCAGACCTTTATCCAAGCATGCAACCTGGCAGGCTGCAGAAAAAGGCCTGCCAGGTTCGGTTCTGCGGCACTCGAGTTTCCCGCAAACGCCCCATAATATTTGCTGTTTGGCGAACGAGCGAACACCCGATGTTCGAGTCGAACTTACTTTCCATTTTAACATCAAGCTCATCCCTAGCCATCATATCTCTCTCAAATTTTGGCTAAATCGAAAGAATTTGCTTCTGGGATAAAAATTTGACGAGGATGTTAAATTTGCCACTTGACCCATTATTAGACACTTCACAGGGTCATTCCTCTATACCCTGCGAACGGCTTTCATATGTTAAGAAATGTCTGCACAATGCCCAACTGGTTAATGTTTGGAGGATCTTACACCCTAAATCACATGACTGCTCTTGTTATTCGAAGATACATGATCCCTACTCTAGAATAGATACTATTTTTATAGACTATTTTCATCAACCCATTCTGTATTCCACTTCCATAGGAGTTGCTTCCCTCTCTGATCATGCCCCCGTCTCAATCCATATATCTCTGCCTACCTTGTCTCAGCATCAAAACATCTGGAAATTGAATGATTTTCTCCTTTCTGACCTTGTTGACCTAGCTCAATTGTCAACCTCCTTGACTTATTACTTTGCAGATAATGGCTCATCAGAGTTCCCATCTCCGTCAGTCATTGGAGGTGCATAAAGCTATCATGCAAGGTAAATGAACTAATTGAACTAGGTGCCAGATGTAAATGTGGACAAATTTTTGGTTATTCAGTGGTTCAGATGTATTCGTCCATCGGTGCATGGAATTTGGAATTTGTTAGAAGGTTAATAAACACAATGAAATTAAGGGCCTGGTATAGATTGAGGGGTATAAAACTGGCATTTGTTTTATATACATTGCGCTTTTTAGCGAGTGATATGACTGATTTCTGATTGGGACAGGAACAGATTTACAGGACTCAATCACTGTGTTTAACCACTTCCATACAGGGCATTTTCACCCTCTTCCTGCCCAAGCCAATTTTCAGCTTTCAGCGCTGTCGCACTTTGAATAACAATTGCTCGGTCATACAACACTGTACCCAAATGAAATTTTTATCATTTTTCCCCACTAATAGAGCTTTCTTTAGTTGGTTTTTGATCACCCCTGCGGTTTTTATTTCTTGCGCTATAAACAAAACAAGAGTGACAAGTTTGAAAAAAACACAATATTTTTTACTTTTTGCTATAATAAATATCCAATTTTTTTTTTTAAACAAATTTTTTCCTCAGTTTAGGCCGATACGTATTCTTCTACATATTTTTGGTAAAAAATATCGCAATAAGCACATATTTATTTGTTTGCACAAAAGTTATAGCATCTACAAAATAAGGGGATAGATTTATAGCGTATTTATTATTACTTTTTTTTTACTAGTAATGGCGGCGATCTGCGATTTTTATCGTGACTGCGATATTGCGGTGGACACATCGGACACTTTTGACACATTTTTGGGACCATTCACATTTATACAGCGATCCGTGTTATAAAAATGCATTGATTACTGTATAAATGTGACTGGCAATGAAGGGGTTAACCAGGAGGGGGCGCTGTAGGGTTAAATATGTTGCTAGGGAGTGACTCTAACTGTGGGGGGAGGGGATTCACAAGGGGAGGAGACTGATCGGTGTTCCTCTGTACAAGTAACACACCATCGGTCTCCTCCCATCTGACAGGACGTGGATCTGTGTGTTTACACACACAGATTCACGGTCCTGCTCGGTTACCGGGCAATCGCGGGTGCCCGACAGACATTGTGGCCGCCGGGCACGTGCACCGGGACCCGAGCAATGCGGCGGGCGCGCCCCCTGGGCTGCCTGGAAGGCTGCACCGTCATATGATGGCAGCCCAGAACAACAGCTGCACCATCCCGCCGTCATATGACGGCGGGCAGGCAGCAAGTGGTTAAAATGTCCGTTCAGTGAAAATGTATTATTGCATGTTATTTTATACATAGATAAGAAAGGGGTGGTGTGAGATGTTATTAAAAACTAACAAATAGAAATATGTTATTAAAAGCTAACAAATAGAAATATATTATTAAAAACTAGCAAATACAACAATTGCAAAAGTAAAAACTTGAGAAAGGAGGGGTCAGTAGAGAGCATATTTCAGAACACATTTCAACAGTGAGAACAAAATGGAGTCTCTTGTGCTTAAATGAACAGTACAGTGAATGTCCATGTCATTTCCACCTTTTGTTTATTTGACACCATTCTTCTCCGCGTTACATTCAGCCGATTGCTGGTAACTCCTGTTACATTGGCGCAGAGAGACGGCGTCCTGTTCAGCTCTCTCCTAGCTTTCTCACAATAATGGGTTCATCTGGGCTGGTGGTACATTTGTTGGTACAGCGGGTAGTCACACAGAGGCATAGCCTGATGAGGAAGTAAATAACAAATATGAGAAATAGGAACATCACAATGTAAGTGTCTAGTTTCTGTAACCATGTTGCTATGCCATATAAAAAATTACCAAAACCTCCTAAACCCTGAAAGGGGTTCCATCCATCTTTAGCAATATCCCTGGCCTTATTCTGTAGTTCTCTTATCTTAGCAAGATGCCTTTTAATAATGTCCTCATTTTCAGAAATGTATATACAACAGTCAGTGCGAAATACCTTACACATCCCACCTTGAGCTGCAGTGAGATAATTTTGCGTTAATCTGTGCTCTAATACTACTTTTTTAAGCTGAGCCATTTCTTCATTTAATAAACCTATCAGTGGTAGTAAGGTTAATAATCTCATCTACAATTCTAGTGTAATTATTTATTCTTTTCATTGCTTCAATTCCCCATCCTGTCCAGGAAGGGAACCATGACCATGCCATGTCACCTTCAGTGAACACCTCTCTTTTGAACACTAAAGGGTATTCTGGACTTTGATCTGGTCGCACTGTATCTTTGCGAACAGCCAAAGCAGGTGCTAACTTCCCAATATAAAATGTACCTGCTATATTAGTAGGAAGTCAGGCGTAAGCTTTATTTCCACATATTGGGAACTGTGAGCAATTTGTACTATAAAGGGTTCTTTTTAGTTCTGCATCTGGGATATAATAATATTGACCATAGTTTCCTCCATAAACTGTAATTTTTGCTCCGATGCAATCTGAATTGCCCAACCGTGTACATTTAGTGTTAAACGGGCATGTAATGTTTAAACAAATCTGTGGATTGTTTATCTGTTTTGAAACCATCAAAGTTACTGATCTGTGCTCATTAGTTGTGGAGATGATGTATGAGCCATTTATTCTGGTCCTGTTTAGATCAGTGAAATCGAGAGGCATTGCTATCATGGGTATTGTTCCTGTTTGGGGATGTAAGTGAGAACACACCCAGCAGTTACTAGCGCTGCTATGGGTTGCATACAATTTTAACATTTGGATGAAAGGGTTATTTTTCCATGTCTCAGTTCTCACAAACAACAAAAAGAAAAGAAACATTATCATAATTTTTTCAAAGGATATCATCACTTCAGGATTTTCTTGCAGTGACTGGCATGAATCCAGGTGGGCTTTCCTTCCAACTTGACAGCAGAACCGGTTGTCAAATGCACCAAATGTGGTCTGTCAAATTTTGGTTCTAGCGGCTTTCTGACGTGTCGCTTGATCACCACCCAGTCACCTGGTTGGATTCTGTGAATACTGTGAATACCTGAAACAGAATCTTCGTCGGGGAACACCTTCATGTATTTTATTCAATGTTCTTTGCAAAATCTGAACATATTCTAACAGATTAGAGTGAGAAGCCTGCAACTCTTGGGGAAAATATAGCCCTGTTTTGGGTGGCCCTCCAAATAAATCTCATAGGGAGGTAAAAGGGGATATTGCAAGCCACAATGGTATATTGCCTCAAATGTGGAAATCACCTAGCTGCCCGCGCAGAACACGCTTCATATGCCGTGCAATACAATGTATACAAAAGATACGCTGCGCTAAGGTGAAAATGTCAATCTGGAGATCATTAATGCATATGAGGTATACTGAAAATGCCGCATAAGCGGCTTATCCAGCCACAGCAAGGCACAAAAGATATATATGTATAAAAAAAAAACATACCATACATGGTATATACCATAATATACCATTAGCATAAGAGTAGCGATGATTAAACTACTAACTGTATATATAATAAATGAAAAATTATTTATATAATCTGAATTTTACCGTGTAAAAAATATATATAAATAATATCACAGTGATAAGTGCAAAAAATGCAACAAAGTGCCAAGTGCCACACAATGAGTGTGAATATCAAATCCAAGATGTGATACATGGTTATTAAAGTCCAATTTATGAAAGAAATGCACATAAAGTCCATAAAAACAGTTGATAAAAAATCCAACGTGCATGCATTAATCTTAGTGCTTAGTGCTCAGAATTCCATGCTCAAGTGCCATCCAGTGACCCCCCCGGGGACAGCCGCTCACCTCAGAGCGTGCGACTCAGCTGTGAGACTGAATCTAAACACGCTTATGAGCCATCCCACGGCTCAGTGATGGAATCCAGATGCACAGGGGGTCATGTACTATAGCGCTATAGCGCTAATTCGCGCAAATTGCCGCGAATTAGCGCTAATTCGCGGCAATTTAGCGCGAATTAGCGCTAATAGCGCTAATTCGCGCTAAAACGGTATTCACTATAGCGCTGGTGAGAAAATACTCCCAAAATCGAATTTACTATAGCTCCCTGAAACTAAATAGAGCCCAAACCCTTACTCTGCTAAAACCTAGAGAATTGCACATGGAAATAATGTTTAGAGCATGATATAATTGCCTAAATGGTACTGAAATATGCGGTATATTATTTAAAGATTATCTGCTTTTAAACTGTGTGAAAAAGTGATTTCTACACTGAAATATCTTTAAAAGTCTGAAAAGTGAAAAATTCCCCGTTTTGGACAAGTAGGTGCCAACACAACTGAGCATGCTCAGACCTGAAAATAACTCTCATTTTAACTCAAGTGTCTTTTTTACCTGGAGGTATAGTAAATACCAAAATGAGAGCTAATTAGAGAGCATTTTTTGGGAGTTAAAATCTGCTCTAATTTAGTCCAAATGAAGTTTGTCATTGATTCTAATGGAACAATTCTAACTTTCACAAAAAAACCTTTTAATGTTGAGATGAAATGTATCTTTCTGTGAAATAAATTTTCCTTTGCAACATTGTTGCTTCTACTTAAAATATTTTGATTTTAAGAATGCTACAATGTGGAATGTTTTGATGTTTTGGTAAAATATATTTTTCTCTGTCACTTTCACTTGTTATTCTTCATCTCACAACAATCTTTACCCCAAACTCACACAGGTGTCTTTATAATCCACAAACAATACCATTGCTGATGAAAATTTAAAATGAATCACAATTTTTTGTGCTTTTTATTATTTCCAAATATTCATAATTTGAGCCCCAAAAATGTGATATGTACCAACATCAGAAATCAAAATGTAATTCCCAAAAATTTGAGGGTAATATTCTACTCTCACCCACAAAAAAACAGCAAATATCACAGAATAAATCAAGAAGAATAACTCTTGAGTAATGTAATTCCATCACTTGTATGTCCATAGAAATGCAGTATTAATGTGTTTTTATGTGTATTTATGTGTAGTTATGTGTAGGAGGGTCTCACACGTGGCATCTCTGTGGCTTAGAGGTTAGAATTTCTGCTTAGTATCTCTGAGGGTCTGGGTTCAAATCCCAACCATGTTACTTCATGTAGAGAAGTTGTCTCATCTCCCAGGTCCTATAATTATGTCTAAATGTAGTAGTTATGTGTAGGAGGGTTCCACCACCATTGTAAGTCTTTTCCAGATACACTATATAGCCAAAAGTATTGGGACGCCTGCCTTTACACACACATGAACTTTAATTGGCAGCCCAGTCTTAGTCCGTAGGGTTAAAATTTGATTTGGCCCACCCTTTGCAGCTAGAACAGCTTCTGGGAAGGCTGTCCACAAGGTTTAGTGTGCCTATGGGAATGTTTGATCATTCTTCCAGAAGTGCATTTGTGAGGCCAGGCACTGATGTTGGATGAGAAGGCCTGGCTTGCAGTCTCTACTCTAATTCAGCCAAAGGGTGTTCTATCGGGTTGAGGCCAGTACTCTGTGCAGGCCAGTCAAGTTTCTCCACCCCAAACTTGCTCATCCATGTCTTTATGGACCTTGCTTTGTGTACTGGTGTGCAGTCATGTTGGAACAGGAAGGGGCTTTCCCCAAACTGTTCCCACAAAGTTGGGAGCATGAAATTGTCCAAAATGTCTTGGTATGCTGACGCCTTAAGAGTTCCCTTCTCTGAAACTAAGAGGCCAAGCCCAACCCCTGAAAAACAACCCCGCACCATAATCCCCCTCCACCAAATCATTTGGACTAGTGCACAAAGCAAGGTCCATAAAGACATGGATGAGTGATTTTGGGGTGGAGGAACTTGACTGGCCTGCACAGAGTCCTGACCTCAACACAACAGAACACCTTGGGGATAAATTAGAGAGGAGACTGTAGGTCAGGCCTTCTCGTCCAACATCAGTGCCTGACCTCACAAATGCACTTGGAAGAATGGTCAAACATTCCCATAGACACACTCCTAAACCTTGTGGACAAGAAGAGTTGAAGCTGTTATAGCTGCAAAGGGTGGGCCAAATGAGTTTTGAACCCAATACTAATACTGGGATGCCATTACAGTTCATGTGTGTTTAAAGGCAGGCATCCCAATACTTAGGCCAATATACTGTATATTGCTTGTGACACTGAGCATGGCTATGGACTTAGGGCTGGTTCACACCACAGAGATGCAGAGAACATGTGCAGGTCTGTCTGGTGGCTTAGTGGGTAGCAGTTCTGTCTAGCAGCACCTGAGATGTTGGTTCAATTCCCCAACATGCTAATGCTTGTGTTGAAGTTTATATGTTCTCCCTGTGTGGGTTTCTCACCACAATCTAAAGACATGCTGGCAACTTATTTGTTTCCTGTCGAAATAGGTTCTAATGTAAGAAAGTTAATTTTGGACTTTATATTGGAAGCTCATTGCAGCCAGGGACTGATGTTAATGTTTATTAGCACTAATCATGCCCAGGGACTTGGACATTTCAAATTTTACGGTTTACACTGCACGGGTACTGTTGCTTTGTTTATGTGGATGCAAATGGACTTTGATCTTTGGCCTGTAGTTGGAGATTTGATGCACATAGCCAAGGGCTAACAGAGTTGCGAACACTATTATGTGTTCCTGCCCATCAGGTGCAATCACTTTAGACATACATGAAGAGACAGATTGAAAGATACTGGTGGGCGTGTACTTCTATTGGGTGTGTCAGTGTGCTAACAATACAACCTCTCTTATATAAAGGCCTGCAGTAGGGGGATTCGTTTGGCCTGAGAAGGTCAGGTTTTTTGTTGTGAGGGAGAAGGAATGATATTGGGAGATTTGATGAAATTCTTGGGCATTTTTTCAATCAAAAGTGGGTTTATGTGGCCGTGCTGTCAATGTTGTGTGTGTATTGTTCCTATCTGATCATGCAAACATCGTTTGGAAGCATCTGCTGACCTAATATTTTTGATCTCGTTTAATCGTGTACACCGAAATGCAGCTTCCAGCAGAACATGGTCATCAATGTATGTATGTGTGGATTGTGGGCTGGTGGTGGGTGTTTTGAATAAGTCTTTTGCAATATTATGTTGGAATGCTTTGTAAGAATGACTGTTAAGTATGTTTCTATAATCTTTCAGATAATCATGTGATGTGTTGCCCATTATACACTGAAATTAAAGCTGTGTCCACTCTAAGGTTTTGTCTAATTTTAGATTGTAAGCTCCTATGAGCAGGGCCCTTAAAATTCTGTTGCTAAATGTAGTACCATATATCCTGTCCAAATTTTTTTGAAGCTAGTAAATGTAAATTTTTTTTTTTCTGCTGGTAAAATAAAAGTACATTGAGCTTTTGTTGTGGTGTGGGTGTGTGTGGTTTTTTTTTTTTTTCCTTCTACTTTTCTTTCTTTAGTTTTTGTGGGTGGTGGTTTTGGGAAAGTGCAATATCTCTTTTATATTTTATTTCAATATGTATTTGTGCACCAAAAAACTAATCTCTTTGCCCTGGTTCACATGCTACTTTGAAATTGCGCTACTTCACTTGAAGTAGCACGATTTCAAAGTAGCAAGGTCAGCGTGATTTCAGGTGGCTTCATACACAAATGTCTATTGAAGTCGCACCTGAAATCGGCAAAAGTAGTGCAGGAACTACTTTAGCAAATTGATGCGGTGCCACAAAAAAAATGTTGCATCAATTGGAACAGTGCCATTGCCAATAGTCATGCGATTTGATCTCTCAAATTGCATGACCAATCGCTCCAATGTAAACCTAGGCTTCTGCACAACTGCAAGTTATATATAAAGATTCCACCTTTATCATTAACAGCTGTGGAGAATTGCAGGTAATGAATTCAGCTGGTGGATAGGCAGTGTTTGAATTTGTCAGCTCTGGTTCACATTGGTGTGATTTGACATGTCAAATCTGTGGCAATTGCACTGTTCTAATTGGTGCGATGTGTATTGATATTGGTGCAGAAACCTGCACTGATGTCTCTGATGTTGCCTCCACAGTCAGGACTGACATGCAGGAATGAAATTGTGGGAGTTCAGCTGAACGATTTCCTCCCTCTGTCAGTGTGAACCAGGGCTCAAACTGGGCCTTTTGCCTTTGTAATTCACCTGCTGCTAACCCAGGGACACCATTTCTTAGCAAACTCCCTTAAGTTTACCTTCAAATATATGTAGAAATACAGATTTGCATATCTGAAAATAAAAAAATACTAATCATGGTTGAGATCAAATATTCGCAGTTGCAATCAAAAGCGTGGTTTCACCTTCTGACCTGGAAATTATTCATTGTATGCACCTGGAAGTTCCTGTGCTGGTCAGGATCTCCATCTAGGTGGACATGGTGAGGTCTCTTTAGCAGAGAGGAGGCACTGCTTATTGGCCGGGTAAGTGTAGGACATGTACTTGTACTTAATCAATGCGGGGTGGATGTCATAGTTAGATTTGGTGTGGGTGGGGTTCATTGATTTGTTTGGCATTACCACACATTTGCTTCCGTCCCATGTGCTCACATCACTTCTTGCATTTGTTCTGCTGATGTAAATCAGTAAGGACTATGCAAGTATAAATGAGAGCTCCTTTTATTAAAATATATATGACTTGTTTCACAGCTGGGTGAATTTTCCAGCAAATTTGGACCTTTGAGTTGCATGACAAGTTGTACCCCATGATTCTCAATGACAACCATTCATATCTGTGCTACTTTAAGTCGCACCAACTTCAAAGTAGTCCCTGTACTACTTTGGTGTGACTTAAGGTATATCGGGTACAATATTACACAGGCATTCCCAGAAGTTGGGGCCAAGTTGCAGCGGCAAAGTGGCAGCAAAATAGTGTGACTTTCAGGTCGCAGCAGTGTGAATGAGATTCAAGGATAACACCTTTGAATTTGGCCCTATTGTCACTTGTGCATCCTGAAGGTGTAGCAAATTCGTCCCTGCACTACCTTGGTTTGACTTTGATGCAATTTGAGGTCCATACACCACAAGATTACACAGACATTGCTTCAAGTCATGAGAAAGCTGTGCAATTTTAAGGTTGCACAAGTGCAAATGGGGCCTTATTCAAAGGTGTTATCAATTAATCGCATTAGGTTACTTTCACACTTGGGTGACTTTTCATGGAGCTTTGGACCTCAGAGTCACATGAAAAGTTGTCCCCCTTGATTTCCATGCATATTTATTAGAGCTGCACGATTAATCGTCATCGTGATTTTTTTCCCCTTTACGATCTTGAAAAAAGAGTTTCACGATTCTTGCTATGCAAAGAACTCTCTCTGCTCTTCTGAAGCCACAGTCGAAAAACCAGGAAGTCTGCCAAGAATTAGAACATTCTTTATCAGTGAACTTAACTAGAAACCTTGTAACAATTTGTCAATTAAATAGAATTCTGTGTAAGTGAGGAAAGTTTAACTACTTAAACACTAAACATTTTTCTGACATTTGTTGGTTTCAGGTTGAAATCATTTTTTTTTGCTAGAAAATTACTTAAAACCCCCCCCAACATTATACATATATTTTTTTAGTAGAGACCCTGGAGAATAAAATGGTGGTTGTTACAATATTTTATGTCACACTGTATTTGCGCCTTTCAAATGCAATTTTTTTTTGGAAAAAAGTACTTTAATGAATTTTTAAAAAAAAGAAGAAACGTTAGCCCAATTTTTTGTGGGATAATGTGAAAGATTTTATGTCGCGAGAATCGTGATCTTTTTATTCTAAGCAAAAAAATTGTGATTCTCATTTTGGCCAGAACCGTGCAGCTCTAATATCTATGCAACTTCACCCATGTTCACATAGGTCTGAATTGACACGTCAAATTGTAGGCCAAATCAGCGCCTATTGATGGCAATGGAACTGTCCGAATTGGTGCGACGCCACAACGATTCCCAAAAGTAGTTCCTGCACTACTTTGGGCGACTTCAGGGGGCGATTTCTTACCTCCCAACTTTTTGAGATGGGTATAAGGGACACCTATTAGCAAAAGTAGGTAGGCATTCTTAAAGGAGAACAGTTGGGACCTATGTGATTTCACTAGACATCTGTGCAGGAAAGTGCACTGATGTCTCTGAAATCGCTGACAAAGTCGGGCTGAGTCACACTTGTGCGACTTTGGATATCAGAGTCGTATGACAAGTCATACCCCATGATTTTTAATGTGTACCATTCATATCTGTGCAACTTCAAGTAACACTGACTTCAACGTAGTCCCTGTACTACTTTGGTCTGACTTTGATGCGAGTTGAGGTCCATAGACCTCAAGTTTACACAGGCATTCCCTGGAATTGCGGCAAAATTGCTGATGCAAAATCATGGGAAAGTTGCGTGTCTTTCCCTGTGACTCCTGTGTCCATAGACCTCAAGATTACATAGGCATTGCTTAAAGTCGCATTAAAATCTCGCAACTTTCAGGTCGCACAAGTGTGAAAGGTGCCTAAGTCACTGTGCTGAGTACTATTTTATACCTAGAATATAAAGTAGTCCCACCATCAAACACTAGTAAACATATGTTCTCAATATTATTGTGCTCAAATGGCTGAAAATCACACAGATGGTATCACCTACTGAAAGCTTGCATTGTACTCAGCAGCATATGCTGAAAAGAGGCAAATGCCTATTAGCCAATGCCACATCGGCACGAGCATGGTTGTTACTATAATATTAATGTCTGAAATGCAAAACATTATTGTATTGAATCAAACATTAGTAAATGTATTTTCTCTGTAGGTAAGTGCTCAGCTCTGTAGCATAGCGGTATACCCTGCTGCCCCCAAAAGTTCAAGCCATGAATTCAAATCCCACTGACAGCATCACCTCCCAGAAGTGTGCATTGTACTCAGAAGCATAATTAGGCTAAGCACATCAGCTTGCTTTATTCCATATTTTAACTCTTCAAATGCATGCAATGGTATGTACTTATTCAATAATATGGTATGGAATTCCAAAATTCAAGGAAAAAAATGTCGTAGGGTCCCCCCAGTACATACCAGGCCCTTCGGTATGGACTTTAAGGGGAACCCCACACCAAAATGTAAAATAAATTTGATGTGGGGCCCCCAAAATCCATACCAGACCCTTACCTGAGCATGCAGCCTGGAGGTCAGGATAGGGGGGACGAGTGAGCACCCTCCCCTTCTGAACCTTACCAGGCCACATGCCCCAAAGCACCTTTTCCCCATGTTGATGGGGACAAGGACCTCTTCCCGACAACACTGGTTGGTGGTTGTCGGTCTGCAGGCAGGGGGTTTATCAGAATCTGGAAGCCCCCTTTAACAAGGGGGCTCCCAGATCCTGCCCCCTATGTGAATAGGTATGGGGTACATTTTACCCCTAACCATTCACCAAAAAAAGCAGTGAAATGTAAAAAAATTAATAGCCGGTTTTTGACAAGTCCTTTATTGTAGAATAGCTCCGAGCTGTCTTCTTCCCTGAGCCATCTTCTCCAGACACTGTCTCTCCCTCCTCCATCTTCTCCCCGAGCTGTATTCTCCCAGAGCCGTCTCTCCTGCCGCCGCCATCTGCTGTGTTCTTCCGCACCGCTGGTTACCCGCTAATAAAAAAAAGCTGCTCTTCTTCCATGGTGGTCTTCCTCCGCTGTGTTGTCACCCGCTGTGTAGTGTCTCTTACATAGCCAGGGAGCGGACTCTCCGGGTGACATTATCGGATGGCCACAGAAGACCGCCACAAGAAGAGCGGCTTTTTTTTTATTAGTGGGTAACCGGCTGCGCTGAAGAACACATCAGCGGGAGAAGATGGTGGCAGCAGGAGAGACAGCTCGGGGAGAAGAAACATCAAACACTAGTGAATGTATTTTCTATGTATTTTCTATGTATGACTGTGCTACACCCAATAGGCTAGTGGTCAGCACTTCTACCTTGAAGAACTCATGGGTTCATATCCCACTAAATACTAAAAGATTGAATTGGTGAAAAAAAAGCAAATTACTATTAGCCAATTAGCCAAAGCAGCATATGCTGAAAATAGGTGAATGCCAATGCACTTTAAATTTGGCTGATTCTATTATATTAACTCTTCAAATGCATGCAATGATATGTAAGTATTCAATACTATTATGGTGTGAAATTCCAAACACCACACACTACCTAATGGGCAGATTACATTTTTTTGTTTGTTCATTTTAATTCGCTTGTGCACTGAAAAAATAAACACAGCTGGGGGATGGTAGGTTGGCTGGTATTTGAACTTGTACCATGAGTGCTGTGGAGACATCTGAGCAGACTACTAAGCCATTGTGCTAAGTATGAGACCTGCATAATAGTGTAGTATGATTAAAGAATGAATATAAATAATTACCGCTTTATAGTCACCTAAATTAAAAAATAAAAAACAACATACAACAAATAGATAACCTAAATGTTTAATACATGTAACTTTACAGAATAGCAGACATTACTATGTAATAATCATTCATAACTGCATTAGTTAGCAAAAGAAGGAAAAAACTAGGAATACTAATTGCAACATACATCAATAGATGCACACGAGGTAGAGCACATCTCACATAAAAATGTTT
Organism: Aquarana catesbeiana; assembly: GCF_042186555.1. Classification (NCBI taxonomy): domain Eukaryota; kingdom Metazoa; phylum Chordata; class Amphibia; order Anura; family Ranidae; genus Aquarana; species Aquarana catesbeiana. Next base: position 434,239,368 of record NC_133328.1, read on the forward strand.
CTTTCACATACATGGATCATGATTACAGTGCAGTACTATATAACAACTTGGTAGGAATTGGCATTTGCATATACGCGGAAGCGCTAATTAGTGCCAGCTTAGAATTTACTAACATGTGTTTCTCACTAATAGCGCTAGTTTTTCATTCACACATTCGCCTGTTGAAATTTTATTTGGCTAAAATGGTTGCTGGTTCGTATTCCCAACCACACCACAAGACTACCTGCCTGGAGTTTGCATGTTCTCCCTGTGCCTGCGTGGGTTTCCTCCGGGTACTCCGGTTTCCTTCCACACTCCAAAGACATGCTGGTAGGTTAATTGGCTTCTGTCTAAATTGGCCCTAGTATATGAATGTGAGTTAGGGACCTTAGATTATAAGCTCCTTGAGGGTAGGGGCCCATATTAGTGTATAATGTTTATGTAAAGCACTGCGTAAATTGACGGCACTATAGAAGTACCTTAAAGCGGAGTTCCACACAAAAATGGAACTTCCGCTTTTCGGAACCCTCCCCCCCTCCGGTGTCACATTTGGCACCTTTCAGGGGGGAGGGGGGTGCAGATACCTGTCTAAGACAGGTATTTGCACCCACTTCCGGCATAGACTCCCATGGGAGTCTATGCCTCTTCCCGTCCCGACCGCGCTGTCTGCTGGGAACACACAGCTCCCAGGAGAGAGCGGCGACCACTAGGGACGTGCAGCGCGACTCGCGCATGCGCAGTAGGGAACCGGGAAGTGAAGCCGCAATGCTTCACTTCCTGATTCCCTCACCTAGGATGGTGGCGGCAGCTGCCGAGAACCGAGCGGGTTCTCTGCGTCCCCTGCCGACATCACTGGACCCTGGGACAGGTAAGTGGCCATGTATTAAAAGTCAGCAGCTGCAGTATTTGTACCTGATGGATTTTAATATTTTTTTTTTTTGGCGGCGTGGGTGAACCCCCGCTTTAAATAAAAATAAATAAGTCTTCACTAATATTATAGTGTGAATCTCCAAAACACCATACACTAGCTAACAAGCAGTTTACATTTGATAAACTTTATTGTATGGTATATAAACCATCAAACACTAGTAAAAGTATTTTGTATATATAACTGTGCTCAGCCCAATAGGCTAGCAGTTAGCACCTCTACCTGCAAACATTCAGGTATTGAAAGACTCATGGGTTCAAATCCCACAGGAGAATCCTATTACTTTTGGTGGAGAAAAGGAGAATTACTGTTAGCCAGTTAGCCAATTAGCCAAAGCAGCATACAGTGAATGCCAAGTAGCCAATACACTTTAATGTGGTTGATATTATTGTATTGTATCTTCAAATGCTTGCAATGGTATGTAAGTATTCACTAATATTATGGTGTGAATCTCCAAACGCCACACACTAGCTAACAAGCAGTTTACATTTGATAAACTTTATTGTATAGTATATAACACATCAAACACTAGTAAAAGTATTTTGTATGTATAATTGTGCTCAGCCCAATAGGCTAGCAGTTAGTACCTCTACCTTCAAACATTCAGGTATTGAAAGACTCATGGGTTCAAATCCCACAGAAAAATCCTGAATGATTGCATTGGTGGGAAAAGGAGAATGCCAATTAACCAAAGCAACGCAAATATACGTGTATATATATTTACTGAAAATAGGTGATTGCCAAGTAGCCAATGCAGTTTAATGTGAAAGTTTTTATTGTATTAACTCTTTAAATGCATGCAATGGTATGTAAGTATTCAATTATATTATGATGTGACATTCCAAACACCACACACTAGCTAAAGGGCAGTTTACGTTTCTTTGTTTGTTTATTTTAATTCACTTGTGCACTGAAAAAATAAACACAGCTGGTGGATGGTAGGTTGGCTGTTGTTTGAACTCATACCATGAGTGGTGTGGAGATATCCAAGCAGACCACTAAGCCATTGTGCTAAGTACAAGACCTGCATAATAGTGTAGTATTATTAAAGAATGAACATAAATAATTACTGCTTTATAGTCAACTAAATTAATAAATAATAAATCAAAAACATGAAAAAAACAACATACAACAAATAGGTAACCTAAATGATTAATACATGTAACTTTACAGAATAGCAAACATTACTATGTAATAATCATTCAGAACTGCATTTCTTAGCAAAAGAAGGAAAAAAAAACTAGGAATACTAATTGCAATATAAATCAATAGATGCACGGGAACTAGAGCACATCTCTGATAAAAAATGTTTCTTTTACATACATGGATCATGGCTACAGTACAGTGCTATATAACAACTTGATCAGAATTGGCATTTGTATATACGCGGAAGCGCGAATTAGCGGCAATTTAGAATTTACAAACGTTTGTTCTCCGCTTACATCGCTGATTTTCATGCGCAAATTCGCCGTTTTGTTTCCATTTGGCTAAAATGGGCTCTATTATTTGCCATAGTGCCCAGTACTTCCTGGAGTTATAGTAAATGACCCCCACAGTATTCAGCAGCAGCTCCACAGTTAGGAATAAAGGAAAAGAAAAAGAAAAACTGGATAGTGTGATATCGTTTATAAATGTTTATTGGAATAAAAGCTCCCCACATTAGGGTACTCACATTTACAAGGTGCGTGAGTGCACCAATCTGATAACAGTCTCCAAAGTTTGCCTCAAAGTTTGCCTGTCAGGAGGGATAAGCTGTGCATCTCATCTCAGTGGAGTGAAAGGCTCCGTGCTCTGTCCTAGCTCCTCCCCTATGTGTGTTCGACACAGGGTCACGTGTCTTCATCAGGGGAAATCTCATAGGGGGACAGCCCATGTGGTTGTTTAGGGGTAGTTCGTACAGAATATAGGGCTAATGGCAAAGCTTCAACCCATCCTTTTCCTGTATCTGCTTTAATTTTTGCACATCTGTTTTTCAAAATTCCATTAAGTCTCTCTACTTTACCACTACTTTGTGGATGATAAGGTGTATGGAAAGCTTGCTGTATGTGAAGGGCTTCCATTACCTCTTTTATTATTTCCCCAGTAAAATGGGTTCCTCTGTCACTCTCAATAGTTTCAGGAACTCCATATCTACAAACTATTTCATTCAAAATTTTCTTTGCTGTTGTTTTTACATTTGCTTTAGCTACTGGCCAGCTCTCGGGCCAACCTGAGAACATGTCAACACACACTAAAGCGAACTCATAGGTGCCTATTCTGGGCATCTGAATGTAGTCTATTTGAATTATTTGGAAAGGGAAATCTGGCTTAGGAGAATGCTTTTGGGGAACATGGACAGGCCTCCCTGCATTGTACAGAGCACAAGTGAGACATGAAGCACAAAACCTGGCTGCAAATGCACTAAATCCAGGTGCTATCCAATAGCAGTCAGTAAGTGCCACCATCGCGCCCTTAGCAAGATGACTGACGCCATGTGCCAGTTGTGCTAAAACTGGGTACAAACTCCTGGGTAGACATAACCTGTTGTCAACGATTCACAAGCCCTGCTGATTTTGGGTAGCATTACATTTGATCCACTTATCCTTTTCTTCATCAGGGGCCTGGTTCTGCAACTGAATTAGAGTTTCTACATCCCACTGCTCTTGATGAGGGGAATCTGTCCCCGCTACCTGGGCGACCCCTACAGTGGGTGTGACTCCAAATGCCATAAGGGGAGCATCCTTTGCCACTTGGTCCGCTAAAGCATTTCCTCTGGCTGTCATGTAATTTCCCCTTGCATGCCCTTTTACCTTCAAGATGGCAACTTCTGCTGGTTTCTGAAAAGCCTCAAATAGCCGCTCTATGAGTTTTGCATGTCTCACTGGCTTCCCTGCACTAGTCAGAAAGTTCAGTGCTTTCCAAATAGGCCCAAAATCGTGGGCTATTCCAAATGCATATCTGCTGTCAGTGTAAATGTTTCCCCTTTGATTCTCTAGGAGATTACATGCTTTGACTACAGCACACAACTCTGCTTCCTGTGCTGACATCTGGGGTGTCAAATGCTTCCTGATGTAAAATGGTGTCTGTAGTGTTTACAGCAAACCCTGTGTGTGGCTGACCATCATCAGTGTAAAATCTGCAACCATCTACGAATAAGTGTGTGTTACATTCTGATAAAGGCTCATCTTTTGCTGGTGTGACCGCGGCCCTTTCTACCTCCATCAGAGCCATACAATCATGAGAAAAACTCTCAGGTTCTACATCAGTACCATTTGTTGCATCTTTCTCATCAATTATAGGAAGAAGAGTAGCCGGATTTAAAGTAACACATCATTTAATTGTTAAATTCGATGGAGCAAAAAGAGCAGACTGGTACTTGTCAAATCTACTGGCAGACACATGTCTGGTATTTACTTGATTCATGATTTCCTGTACTGCATGTGGCACACACAGGATCAGAGCAGGATCTAGTACAAGCTCCGTTACTTTATCTAGCAGCAAAATGCAGGCTGCTATGGCTCGCATACAACTGGGGGAGCCTTTGATGACAGGGTCTAATGAGGCTGATACATACATCACAGGCCTCTGTTTGTCTCCATGTAGCTGGGTGAGTACACCTGCAGCAAATCCATTGACTTAATGACAGAACAACGAGAAAGTCTTACTATAGTCAGGAAGTCCAATGACGGGAGCTTCAGACAAAATTTTAATAAGCTCCTTCATCTGCAATTCATTGTCCCATGTGAGTTTGAAAGGGTTTCTAGTGGTAGCCTCATATAGAGGAGCCATAAGTTCTGATGCATTTGGAATCCAGTCCCTACAATATCCCACTAACCCCAGTAAGGCATGTAGTTGCCGTACATTTCTTGGCTTTTCAAAGTTTTGTAGAGTTTTAACTCGATCTGGGGTTAGGTGATGGATTCCATGTGAAATGCAGTGACCCAGGAAGATCACTTCTTGGCAGTATTGTAGCTTATCTTTGCTAACTTTGCTATTACTGTTATAGAGAAACATGAGAAGGCTTAGGCTTACTGTTTCTCTGCTACAAATGTCTTTTGTATCAGAACAAATAAGCAAATCGTCTATATACTGAAGCAAAACTGTGTTTGGGTGTGAGGGGGACCATTGGTCTAATACTTGCTTTAACGCAGTATTATATTCAGAGGGGCTACTCACACAGCCTTGGGGCAATCTTGTCCATGCTAACTTTTGGGTATCATGGGTAAATGAAAAAAGGTGCCAGCAATCTGGGTGCAGGGGCACCGAAAAGAAAGCATTTGCAAGATCAATTACTGTAAAGCAGGTGCTGGAGGCAGGTATTCCACTTAGTAAAGTGCGGGGGTTGAGCACGATCAGGGTATATGCCTCTATTATATTGTTAATGGCTCTCAAATCATGCACCATGCGGTATGTCACCTGCCCACCCTTCTTGTCTGGCTTCTTTGCAATTGGGAAAAGGGGTGTATTGACTTAGGACTTAATTGGTACAGCAACCCGTGCTGCTTTCAGTTGAGTGATTTGATCCTTTATCCCCTCAGTCTGAGCAATACTCAGTGGGTACTGTTTAATCTGTGGGAGATGGGCTCCTGGTTTAATTTTTATCATGACTGGGGTGCAATCCAGCAGACCTACATCATATTTGCTGGTGGCCTATAATTCAGCGAGAATCACTTTCAATTATGGTGGAAATGGCGGAGTGTAGTCCTGGATTAAAAATACTCCACATGCAGCATTAAAAATTCTCCTGACAGACTACTAACCACTTGGACTCCTGTAGGAGTGTAGTCTATGTTTGCTAAAATTTGGTTCAGAATGTCAGCTCCCAAAAGATTGGCAGGAACTGTGCCTGAAACTAACACTTTAGTGACAATTTCTGTTTTCTGTCCGAGTCTGAGTTTAAGTGGCTTGGACTCAACCAAATCAGTAGAGGTCCCGGTTAGGGCAACACCAGAGATAACATTTTTAGATAATAATCCTGGAGGTAAGTCCTCTATATTAAAAACACTTCGGCTTGCACCAGTATCAATTAAACAGGTTAATTCTGTTTCTCCTCCAGGATAGGGGAGTTCTTGTAAAAATACTTTTACTCTGGCCTAGGGACCATTGTCTCCCCTATTTAACATGATTGATACTGGCATGCCATTTTCCTATGCCTGATCCACTGTTTTTGGCAGAGAACTGGGATCAGCACAAGGTGCCTCTAAGCTCTTTTCCAGTCTACAATCAGGAAGATGGCAGAATTTGGCTACGTGTCCTTCCCCATCACAATTGTAGCATATAATTGGTCCCTGATTGCCATGATTTCTGAAATTGCCTTTGCCTCTTTCTCTTCCTCTCTGCTTCCCCATGTACATAACCTTGGGTTTGCTGTCTTTTTGGTTAATCCTGTTTTCTATGGATAACAGGATAGGCAGGACGTCTCGAATAGACATATTGCCTGCCTCAGGCCTTGCTGTGAACAACTTTTCTTTCAAATGGGGTATTAAACCATCAAGAAACCTTTGTTTCACCAGATGGACTTGCAGTTTCTCCAGCCTTCTCTTCCTCTATTTTAATGCCTGCTTCCTCAGCCATATCGCTTAAGCGCCTCCAATAAGCCCTTGCTGCTTCCTCTTTCCCTTGCTTAGAATTCATAAATTCAGCATGTCTGGTTTGTCCATATATTTGGGGCAATTTTTCCTTCAATTTCTCACAAATCTCCCGTCTAACCATCTTGCCTAGATTTTTTGACGTCCACACCACATTCTTTAAGTATATAGCCAGACATGATGCTTCCCACTGCTTTAATAAGAAGCTAATGAATGTCAGTAGCAGAAACCTCATATGCTTCCTGTGCAGCACTAAGTTTGTTTGCAAACCCAATTGGATTCTTTCTAGGATCTCCCAATCCCTCTCATATCTTGGGGACTAAAAGGTACATGCCATTTAATTTGAGACTTACTGTCAACAGCATTACCTTCAAAAGCTAATTGGGTTCTGACAGGATAAACTGCAACAGATTGCTCTGTGCCAGGGGCAGAAGGGGTGACCTCTTCCTTCCTTCTCTCTTCATCTGGCTGCCACAATTTGGAAATTATGGTTTGCTCTGGAGATTCAGACTCTATCTCTCTTTCTCCGGCCAAAGCCTTAAGTTCAGAGAGATCTAGTTTTGCATACGTGCCTTTTGATTTATGCCAATCATCTGTTTCTAGGATACGAGCCAAAATCCTCTTTGTAGGTTGATATGGGGCTGTTAAACCTCTGCTCTCTACTATATTGCATAGCTCATCTTTTGTGTGTTCCATGTAATCTAATTCTTTTGCTTTTGTGCGTGGACCCCTTAAAGCCAAACTGGCAGCCACATAAGGTGGGGGGTCCTCCTCTACAGAGTCTTCTGGCCAAACGTAGTAAATTTGGGCAGTACTTTTATTAAACATCTCCGTCAAGCCAGTTTGATTTGCTACTTTAGTTTCTGTCTCCCATGTGCAAGCTATTCTCCACGTTCCTTCACTGCACGGTAGTGGGCCATAATCATGCAGAAAAGTTTGCCATACTTGTAAATCAAAAGTCCCTTCGGATTTTAAAGGTTTAGCTGTGCACATTTATCTAGGGGCTCAGTATAGGCGGAACCGTACCTTCGGTTCATATATTCTCTAACACTCATCTTGCACTGGGCATTTTCTGAAGGCCTCTCTCCCTTTATTCCCTTAATTAATTTAATGCCCATAATGACTGGCCAGTTTTCTCTACTTGTGCCTATACCCTCGTGCCTCTAAAACAAATAGTACAGCAAATCTGCAGATTTACAAGAATAGTCTCCACTTATCTACGTGGATAGAAGGGGTTTATGACAATAGATAAAACACTCATTAAGAGACCCTCCTCGTCTCTTCTCTTCTCTGTGAGTTTTATCTGACCCTTCCATGCACCTCTGACCCAGGTCGCCCACAAGGAGTCAACGCAGGGAACTGCAGAGGATTTTCCCTATCCACACACAGTCCAACCCGTGAAGGGGGACACATACACATTCACACACACACGTTACCCAACCAGAAAGGTCCAAGAGTGGTCTGGTTTCCTTGAGAACCGACAGATAGGATACATAGGAAAAGGCAGAAATATAGCAAGCTTAAGGGCAGCCTACCTAGCCGGCATTTGAGGTCTGCTTTTCCCGATGACCCCGATCGAAGCGCGGTTCCTTCTGGAGACTCTGCCAAACTCCTGATATGACTCGCCAAGCTGATATGACTGATTTCTGATTGGGACTCTAAAAAAAAGTTAATACTGCAGCTGCAGGAACAGATTCACAGGACTTAATCACTGTGTTTAAAATGTCCATTCAGTGAGAAATTTATTATTACATGTTATTTTATACATAGATAAGAAAGGGGTGGTGTGAGATGTTATTAAAAACTAACAAATAGAAATATGTTATTAAAAGCTAACAAATAGAAATATATTATTAAAAACTAGCGAATAGAACAATTGCAAAAGTAAAACCTTGAGAAAGGAGGGGGAGTAGAGAGCGTTTAGTAGGAGAAGTGTCTGTGTGTTAGGTGAAGATTACAGAACACATTTCAACAGTGAGAACAAAATGGAGTCTCTTGTGCTTAAATGAACAGTACAGTGAATGTCCATGTCACGAGGAATCCCACTTAAGGATAAGGATGCCTAGGGCCACTCACTCCTTAACAACCAGCTATTCTGATGTCTGAATATACAAAAGGAATGCCGAAGATACGAAACAAATTCTGAAATTCTGAAAACAAATTGGTCCAATATTGCACCAATGGCCAATTTCCTTTTTTGGAATTTCTGAATTTGTTTTGTATTTTTAGCATTGTTTTTTCAGAATAGCATTCAATAAAAAAAAGCCAAAATTAAAATAAAAAAAAGGTTTGGGGTCTCCCCCAAAATCCATACCAGACCCATACCCAGACCAATCCATACAAGACCGTAGAATGTAGCCTGGCAGGCCAGGAAAGGGGGGGAAGGGCGAGCGCCTCCCCCTCCTTAACCATACCAGGCCACATGCCCTCAACATGGGGAGGCGCTTTGGGGCAGGGGGGCTTTGCTCCCCCACCCCAAAGCATCTTGTCCCTATGTTATTGTGGACAAGGGCCTCCTTCCCACAACCCTGGCCCGGTGGTTGTGGGGGTCTGTGGACAGGCTTCCAGATTCAAAATAAGTCACTCCTCGCACCCCCACAACCACCAGGTGAGGCTTGTGGAAAAGAGGCCCTTGTCCTTACCCACATGAGAACAATGTGCTTTGAGGGGGCAGAGCCCTCCTGCCCGAAAGAACCCTCCATGTTGAGGACATGATGCCTTTTATGGTTCAGGAGGGGGGGCACTCACTTGTCCCCCCTTTGTTCAGAAAAGGGTCTGGTACAGACTTTGGGGGGGCCCATGCCATTTTTTTGTTATTTTGAGGTGGGATTCCCCTTAAAATCCATACCAGACCCGAAGGGTCTGCATTTTTCATTGTCGGCATTCTTTTGATAATTTTTTTACCAAATTCAAATCATTCAATTCAAATCATTTTGAAAATTTGGAATCTGTTAGAAAATTAATAAACAAAATTTAATTAAATGAAACAAAACTAAATGAATTCTGAAATGAATCAACAAAACAAAATTAGTAACATAACTAATCTACCAGAAACAGAAAAAAAATTCTGTCCTGCACATATGTAGTCAGAAGCTTGCAGATTTACTATAACAGGTGGCTGATCTTGACTGGGTGCACAAACTTTCTCTCACAAGCAAGATCTGACAGCCTTAATGCAGAAGAGGGAGGAGCTTAAATCCCTGTTGGACCTAGATCTTCATTGATAGATGGCACTACACCAAACTGTCCCAATTTCTATGTGCCCTCCTGCATCCACTACACTTTCTATGCAAATTGCACTCTATAGAGTCTATTTTATGCCCTAAGGATCCTCCGTTGCATTGTGTGCCACAGTTCTACAAAGCCCTCCTCCCTATGCAAGGCCCAACTTACCCAAACTACCTCACTCGCTGGGAATTGGACCTTCATTACCCCCTCACAGACAAACAGAGAGATAAAATCATGCAGCTCTATTGCACTGAAGATGGAGGAAGCTAATTGCAAGATTCTTACTCAATGGAGCCATACAGCAGTTAAGCTTCATGCTATGTTTCCATCCAATTTTTCCCTATGTTGGAGAGACTGTGGTGGACACACAGTGAATGGTCATATTTGATGTGACTGCCCAATCACCCAGTCTGACAAGATGTGGTCAACATGATCTCTGTTATGCAAGGTGATGATCTTCATTAGAAGCCCTGGACGATTCTGTTTAATAATACAACTGAACCAATAGGCCGATATAAGAGATCTATTACACCTCATTTTCTAAATGCAGCAAAATATTTGATTCCTACTTTTTGGGGGTAAAAAACTGTTCCCACTTTAACCCATTGGTTACGCTAAAATTGATGACCTATGGATTATGGAAGAACTGACGCATTTAACCAAAGGTTCTACTGACAAATGCTCTAAAATATGAGACTGTTGATTTGAGTTTAAAGTGATTGTAAAGTCTAGCAAAGAAAGGGGAAGTGGGGTAAATGAACCCCGGGACTTTTAAGGTGCTAAAATAAATAGTAATTAAAGTAAATAGACATACACAATCTATCCATACAAAAAATTTTTTTATTTATTCAATTTAACAAACAAAAGGAGTTAAAAAGTCTCTCAATATCCATATCTAGTTTAACAGGCTACTCAAGAAATACCACTCGACATGTTTCGCTCATTCTGAGCCTCATCAGCAGTTCTGGTATGAGTTATGATATACTGAAAATGAAAGACATAAATGGAATGTTACATTTACAATATTACAACAATTAAAAAAAATAAAAAATTATTACATGGATAGAATTAATGTAAACAAAAAATATTTAGTCAGAGCGACAAATTTATTGCTAAAACAGCAATTGATCATCATGACATCATCAAAAAACAAAGGTCAATCTGACCAAGCAGAAAAAAATGTATTATAATAATAATAATAATAATGAAGATAGTCTTACCAGGCTGAATAATTTCTTAAAGTAAAGATTTAGTGAACGTGGTATATGGCATTCAAGATATGGATAGGTCTCATTTATATAAGTTTCCATTGCTCGAGGCTGAACCGCCTTATTGCAACGTTAGGGCAGTGGTTTAAAAACCCCCTGGTATGGAGATTCACCACTGAACTTGTTTGGATGTATCAAAAGTTCTTATAACACATAATGAATGCATAGAGATGCAGCTGGAAGGAGAGTGAAAAGAGCATAAGTTGACAGTGAGTATAAAATCCACATCATTACACTGCTCATATGTAGAGCAGAGTCAATGTGTGGAAACACTTACCAGTGTGACAATTTGGGCAGGCACACAGTGGAGGGGAGAGAGAGACAGCCTCCCCCTATGATGACAAGCCTACGACAGAGGGTAGCGGTGAAATGCCGCATACTTATAGTTCCTCCATCCCGGACGTGTGATGAGGAGGCCCGAAGACAGGTGCATGAATGGAGATAGGGGCGGGGGTATTGCCGCATGACGTGATGCACGTCCATACCAGCATTGCGCATGTGTCAATGTGTCAAGAGTTACGACGTATAGAACGTCAGTACTTGCAATGCGCATGTGCTAGGGAATGCGTCAAATAGGGAAGAAAGTTAGATATTGGCCCGGAGGTCATTAGCACCATCTTTGAAGGGGAAAAGAGAATGGGCAAAGTGCATAATAACCCCCTCTCTTAAAAGTTAATAAAGTAGAGTTATTTAGGGACTAAATATACTGTTAAAAATCCTTGACAGTATAACCCAATTTTGATTTAAATTTGAAAAAAAGGAAAAAGAAAAGTGAAAAAATTGGATGAAATAGGGTTGGATAAATATATAAAAAAATACAAAAAAATAATGATAAAAAAAATGTGTATATTTAATATAAAAATATAATTAAATGATTAAATATAACTAAAAAATTTTAGTTAAAAACAACAAACATGTTATACTTACCTGCTTTGTGGTAATGTCCCTGTCTTGTACGTGATTATGCTCAAATATCAGAGTTCTGAGTGGAAGAGGATAGCACTGGAGATGGCTGGTAAGTGATACTGTAAATCCATTCTAAAATTCCCTAGATATAACACGCAATTAAACCTTGCAGTATTGGGGGAATGCCTGCTGCAAGGGTGGATTTTATTTTTAATTTCATGGAGCTGAGCTTTAAATTAAATGTATGTTTCAAGTGTCTATATTTGGTATTATTGAAAGTATGTGAAGATAAACAAAGCAAGTGAAGGTAAATACACTTTATGACAAAATATTTATTAGGTACAACTATCAGCTTACAAAACATAGCAGACTGCTGTGAAAAATGTGAATGTGAATAATCATTTTTTTGCAGGTTTGTATAAAGAATTTCAAATGTTCTTGTCTTCCTAAGAGAAGAAACCAAAAAAAGAATATGATATGAAAGCTTATAGTTACAATTTCTTATAGGCTTGTGCTTCAAAGGGATTTGTTTTATTGCACCAATGAGCGCTACTAGTGAAACCAGTGCCCTCAGGGATATCTGAAGCTAACACTATTATTTCAATGAAGCTTCACTAGAGAAAATTGAAGTCAAGAAGATTCATTTTATGAATCGGTATTTCTTTGTATTGTATCGCTATGTGTAAGTGACTCCACGTGACAACAAGAAAACACATTTTTTAAGCATTTGCTGTTCCATACTTCACATTATGCAGCTAGGATTTGTCTACTTAGTATTTGTTTATGCTTTACAGAAATGTAGTATAATGTGTTTGAAATTACAACCATTTTTGTAGCTTGCAAAATCATGATATATCAGAGGCAATTTTTTTCACTGTAATTAGTGTCTTTCTGTTTATTTATTTCTTTCCTTTGCACTCTTATTTACTATACAGAGCTGAAATTCCTCTGGCCACATGGATACCAGCAAAATACTTGAAACAAGTTAAGCTATATTATACATACAGTAATACCTTGGATTGCGAGTAATGCAGTTTACGAGCGTTTCGCAATACGAGCTATAATTTTTTTAAAATCCTGACTCGGTTTGCTAACTTCAACTCGCAAGACAAGCAGGATTCAAGTCTCTGGAGTCCGCAGTACTGCATTTGGCCAGACATGTGGGGGCACCGGTGATACTTATAGTCGCTTGGAGACACTCGGAGACACTTGGAAACACTTGGTTCCTGCCTCTCCGAGCCTCTCCGAGTGTCTCTTGAGTGCATCCGAGCAGTCTCCAAGTGTTTCTGAGTGTCTCCAGCACTTCCCCACCTCTGGCCACATGCGGTACTGTATACAATAGCAGTCACTGTGGAACAAATTTTCTGAGTTTCCATTGAATCCTATGGGGAAGCTCGCTTTGATATACGAGTGCTTTGGATTACAAGCATTCTTCTGGAACGAATTATGCTCATAATCCAAGGTACCACTGTATTGCCATTTGGAAGTATGTGTCAGTTAATGAAAAAAAGGCTGTGCCAATTAACAATGTATTGTGTTCGCTGTGTAACATGAGACAACTGAGATATAATTGCACCAAAAGATGGTTGCAAATTTCACAAAAGGGTTGATTTACTAAAGGCAGCTAAGCTGTTCATTTTGCAAGGGAAGTTTCACTGTGCAAGAAAATTTTTCCCGTGTTTAGTGAATACGGTAAAATTTCACTTTGCAAAGAATACCCAGTTGTGTGCAAGGAAAATATGACATCAAATTCCTTTTTATTAAGTTTTTAAAAAACAACAATGTTTACAATTATACATCATATATCGTACCTCAATTCATTAATACATACATTATATTCTTCCTTTAAGTTTCTATAGAGGATCTTAATTATAACCCTCTGCTTCCAAATGTTCCTTCATATCTTAATGTTTATGCATAATTCCCTTATATACTACTAATACATTCATTCACCTTTTGCCTCACCAAATTCACAAAAGAAAAAAAAACAAAAAAACAACCCCCCCTCCTTGTTTCCTTCTATTTATAGATATTCTATCAATTTTGTTGAGGACCGAAATTTATCCCATTTTTGCCATATTTCTGGCAATTGGCTTTTTATATACCCTTCTTCTCTTATCTGTTTTTCCATATATTGAATTTTGTTCATTTCACATATCCATTCCGTCACTGTTGGACTATTTGTTTCTTTCCACCTATGTGCTATTAGTGTTCTAGCTGCAGTTGTCATGTGATGAAGGATATCCATGTTAATTGTTTTTATTGAGTCTGATGTAAGAGAAAATATTGAACTATTTATACTTGGGCTCATTTCTATTCCTGACACTAACTGATGGATCTCAAAAATGTTATTCCAAAAGCTCTTCACCACATGACATCCACACCATATATGGTCCATAGTACCTCTTCCTACCTTACATCTCCAACATTTCTCAGAATTTGCTTTTTTTATTTATTTATTTATTTCAGGTACTTATATAGCGCTGCCAATTTACGCAGCGCTTTACATATACATTGTACATTCACATCAGTCCCTACCCTCAAGGAGCTTACAATCTAAGGTCCCTAACTCACATTCATACATACTAGGGACAATTTAGACAGGATCCAATTAACCTACCAGCATGTCTTTAGAGTGTGGGAGGAAACCCACGCAGGCACAGGGAGAACATGCAAACTCCAAGCAGGTAGTGTTGTGGTGTGGTTGGGATTTGAACCAGTGACCCTTCTTACTGCTAGGTGAAAGTGCTACCCACTGCACCACTGTGCCGCTTTATTAAATACATTCAAAGCTACTGGACTCCAATACCATCTCATTACAATCTTATAGTTTCTCTCTTGATATTTAATCGCTGTAGATGTTTTATGTATTATTTCAAAAATGTTTTCCCATTCTTTATCTGATATAGGATTTCCTATTTCCTCTTCCCATTCTTTCATTCCTGTTAGTTCTCTATAAGAACCGGAAGGAAGTAATAGATCATATATTTTTGATAATTTTTTAGTCGGTACTTGTTCTTCCACTAATATTTTCTCAAATTTGGTTTTGGGTCTATTTATCAAAGGTATTTTTGCCTCCATGAATATCTTTAATTGATGGTATTGTAACCATTTGTTTTTATAATCAGGCCCCATCTCCTGCAATTTTGGTAATTTACCATCCACCAGGATCTGCACTGCCCTTGCATTCTCCATTATATTCCATTTTAAATAATTTGTAGTTTCTAAAGCTGGCGGAAATTCGGGATTGGAGAACAAAGGTGTCATAGGTCCGATCATGGTGACGAGCTTCCCCTTTTTTATTATAGTGTCCCATATTTTTAGTGTGGCATTTACAAAAGTTTTTCTTTTTTTGGTCTTAAATGGGGTTTTATCCAGGGCAAAAATCTAAGTTGTGGTCCTATTATTTCTTTAAGGAAAATATAACAAACAGCTTTTGCATGCATATGATTGAATGATGGCAGTAGGCAAAGCTTCACTTCATCCACTAAGTTTGGGATAATTGCCTTGCAAAGTGCAACTTTCCTGGCAAAGTGAACAGTTTATTTGCCTTTAGTAAATCAACCCCGTATTCTCCAAAACTATCATATATTTGAATTAGCACCTTTCTGACCACATCTAAGAAAAAGTTGTCAATGTGAGCTTTGAAAAACTGACAGTCCTGCTATTCAGACAACAATAGCCAATGAACAAAAACATACAACCTGGTATCAAGGCAAAGCCTGTAACTCTGGTGAATGCAAAAAATATTGAAGTCTGTTTAGTAATATGTCTTCTTATTCCCTAGTTATGGATGGAATTATATTTGTAAAAAAAATAAATTAATGATGCCTCAACCCACAATATCTTGGTTCTTGTTCACATATTTTATTGATGAAACAGTTCAGTATTTTACATTGAGAAAGTAATACATTTTGTGATAAGTACGTAATTAGCAAACAGTAATCAGTATATGATAACAAGAATATATTGTACATGACCTTTAAGGAAGGAGAACGATTTTTAGGAAACTTATATGCAGGCAGAAAACATGTCCTGGCTTGGAAGCCAGTATAAGTCCATAGGGGGAGGGACAACTTGTAAACAACAGTGAGATAATTGGTCCTGAGTAGGGATGAGCTGAACACCCCCCTGTTCGGTTCGCACCAGAACTTGAGAACAGGAAAAAAGTTTGTTCGAACACGCGAACACCGTTAAAGTCTATGGGACACGAACATGAATAATCAAAAGTGCTAATTTTAAAGGCTTATATGCAAGTTATTGTCATAAAAAGTGTTTGGGGACCTGGGTCCTGCCCCAGGGGACATGGATCAATGCAAAAACAAGTTTTAAATTTTTTTTTTTCAGGAGCAGTGATTTTAATAATGCTTAAAGTCAAACACTAAAAGTATAATATCCCTTTAAATTTCGTAGCTTGGGGGTGTCTATAGTATGCCTGTAAAGGGGCGCATGTTTCCCGTATTTAGAACAGTCTGACAGCAAAATGACATTTCAAAGGAAAAAAGTAATTTAAAACTACTCGCGGCTATTGCATTGCCGGTCCGACAATACACATAACAGTTCATTGATAAAAACGGCTTGGGAATTCCCCACAGGGGAACCCCGAACCAAAATTTAAAAAAAAATGACGTGGAGTCCCCCTAAATTCCATACCAGGCCCTTCAGGTCTGGTAGGGCTATTAAGGGGAACCCCGGCCAAAAATTTTTTAAAAAATGACGTGGGGTTCCCCCTAAATTCCATACCAGACCCTTTAGGTCTGGTATGGATTTTAAGGGGAACCCCGTGCCAAAATTTTAAAAAAATGGCGTGGGGTCCCCCCAAAAATCCATACCAGACCCTTATCCGAGCACACAACCTGGCAGGCCGCAGGAAAAGAGGAGGGGATGAGAGAGGGGCCCCCTCCTGAACTGTACCAGGCCACATGACCTCAACATTGGGAGGGTGCTTTGGGGTAGTCCCCCAAAACACCTTGTCCCCATGTTGATGAGGACAAGGGCCTCATCCCCACAACCCTGGCCGGTGGTTGTGGGGGTCTGCGGGTGGGGGGCTTATCGGAATCTGGAAGCCCCCTTTAAGAAGGGGACCCCCAGATCCCGCCCCCCGTGTGAAATGGTAAGGGGGTACTTACCTACCATTGCACTAAAAAACTGTCAAAAATGTTAAAAATGAATAGACAGTTTTTGACAATTTCTTTATTTAAATGCTTCTTTCTTCTATCTTCCTTCATCTTCTTCTTCTTCTTCTGGTTCTTCTGGCTCTTCCTCCGGCGTTCTCATCCAGCATCTCCTCCGTGGCGTCTTCTATCTTCTTCTCCTCGGGCCGCTCCACACCCATAGCATGGGGGGAGGCTCCCGCTCTTCTCTTCATCTTCTTCTCTTCTTCATCTTCTTCTTCATCTTCTTCTCTTCTTCTCTTCTTCATTTTCTTCTCCGGGCCACTCCATACCCATGCTGGCATGGAGGGAGGCTCCCGCTGTGTGACGCGTCTCCTCTTCTGACGGTTCTTAAATAATGGGGGGCGGGGCCACCTGGTGCACCCCACCCCCCTCTGACGCACGGTGACTTGACGGGACTTCCCTGTGACATCACGGGGAATGCCACAGGGAAGTCCCGTCATGTCCCGTGCGTCAGAGGGGGGCGGGGTCACTGGGTGGCCCCGCCCCCCGTTATTTAAGAAACGTCAGAAGAGGAGACGCGTCACACAGCGGGAGCCTCCCACCATGCCAGCATGGGTGTGGAGCGGCCCGGAGAAGAAGATGAAGAAGAGAAGAAGAAAAGAAGAGAAGAGAAGAAGAGGAAGAGAAGAGAGAGAGCTTTCCCCCATGCCATGGGTGCAGAGCGGCCCGAGGAGAAGAAGATAGAAGACGCCGCGGAGGAGATGCTGGATGAGAACGCTGGAGGAAGAACCAGAAAAGCCAGAAGAACCAGAAGAAGAAGAAGAAGATGAAGGAAGATAGAAGAAAGAAGAAGCATTTAAATAAAGGAATTGTCAAAAACTGTCTCTTGTCATTTTTAACATTTTTGACAGTTTTTTTGTGAAATGGTAAGGGTACTTTTGTACCCCCTTACCATTTCACACAGGGGGGGTGGGATCTGGGGGTCCCCTTGTTAAAGGGGGCTTCCAGATTCCGATAAGCTCCCCACCTGCAGACCCCACAACCACCGGCCAGGGTTGTGGGGATGAGGCCCTTGTCCTCATCAACATGGGGACAAGGTGTTTTGGGGGGCTACCCCAAAGCACCCTCCCAATGTTGAGGGCATGTGGCCTGGTACGGTTCAGGAGGGGGGAGCACTCTGTCATCCCCCCTCTTTTCCTGTGGCCTGCCAGGTTGCGTGCTCGGATAAGGGTCTGGTATGGATTCTTGGGGGGACCCCACGCCGTTATTTTTTTTAATTGTGGCGCGGGGTTCCCCTTAATATCAATACCAGACCTGAAGTGCCTGGTATGGAATTTAGGGGGACCCCCACATCATTTTTTTTTTAAATTTTGGTTCGGGGTTCCCCTGTGCGGAATTCCCATGCCGTTTTTATCAATGAACTTCTATGTGTATTGTCGGACTGGCAATGCAATAGCCGCAAGTAGTTTTAAATGACTTTTTTCCTTTGAAATGTCATTTTGCTGTCAGACTGTTCTAAACACGGGAAACATGCGCCCCTTTACAGGCATTATATAGACACCCCCCAGCTACGAAATTTAAAGGGATATTACACTTTTATTGTTTTACTTTAAGCATTATTAAAATCACTGCTCCTGAAAAAACGGCCATTTTTAAAACTTTTTTTTGCATTGATCCATGTCCCCTGGGGCAGGACCCAGGTCCCCAAACACTTTTTATGACAATAACTTGCATATAAGCCTTTAAAATTAGCACTTTTGATTTCTCCCATAGACTTTTAAAGGGTGTTCCGCGGCATTCGAATTTGCCGCGAACACCCCAAATTGTTCGCTGTTCGGCGAACTTGCGAACAGCCAATGTTCGAGTCGAACGTGAGTTCGACTCGAACTCGAAGCTCATCCCTAGTCCTGAGGGTGTGCTCAGTATTTGTTCAGAAAGGCTCCTCTACAGTATATAGTGTAGCCTGAGAGTAGTGTAACCTTGTCCCTAAGGTAATGGGAAATTATACCATGGGGATAAGTTCCGTGGGAGGATATATCTTATCGTCCATCCCTTTGGTTTTGGTAAAGTAGTAAAGAAAGGATAAAAAAAGAATGTGGATAGTGGAGAGAAGTCTTGCACCACGTGTGGTTTAGGTCTCAGGGTAATGGGCTCACTGTCCCGCAGATACGGGATGTGGTGGAGGAGCAGGATTAACTAATCAATATAAAAATATATAAATCTTGCAAGCTACTCTAGAGCAACCTGAGACTGCAATCAGCATCAGGTATAAAGTAACCTAAGGTTTCAACCTAGAGTCAGGTGTGGTATAACAATTCCTGTGAAACAAAGTGCAAATTTACAGCTGCTAAGCATTGATCATAATCCCATAATCTGTGAAAACATATATACATAAAACAAAAAAATGCAGCCCTGTATGATACAGAACCTTACAAATGCATAGATAGTGCCATAAACAATGAAAATCAATATTGCTAAAAAATGTAACTATGAACATAAAAAATATTTTTGTAACAAGCAAGCTCACAGTGAAAGAAATTTTGTATTATTCCTTAATATCAAGTGTCCAAAAAAAGAGATTTTTTTCTCCCAAGTTTCATCAATCCACAGAGACAAAAGTGCAAATTGGGATATTATACATATTACTGTCCAAAAAGTGACTCTAGTGATGATAATCCTGATCAGAAGAGGATGACTTCACACACATGCTCCCCCAACCCCCCCCCCCCCGTCTGAATACGCTCACCTCCAACAGTGTGACCACACACTTAAGTTTGGTACACATAAGCGGTTGAACCGCTCCTGGGTTCTAAGTGAAAATAGCTCAGTAGGATCCCACAGGAAAATCCAGAGTTGTCCTCAATTTTAAAACAAGAAAGAGGCTGGATAGTGCATTATCGCTAGCATAAAAATGTATTTAGAAAACATAACATCAGGGTACTCACACATTTCAGGTGCTTCCAACACACCAAACTATAAAAGCATTAATGAACATAGGGAGAAAATTCTGGACAGCCGCACTCCGAGAGAAAGTTTTCCTTTTATTTAAAAAACAGGATCACAAAATACAAGCCAGCTATGAGTAAGCACTGTTTGTAGTGTGAAACACGTCAGCTCTTCTGTCTGCCCTGCTGTGGCTTGTATTTTGTGATCCTGTTTTTTTAATAAAAGGCAAAATTTCTCTCGCAGTGCGGCTGTCCAGAATTTTCTCCCTATCTTCATTGCTACATGCATTGCCAGCACCTGTGGCTTATAACACTGGAGGAGAGTTTTCAGTTTCGGCTGACCTGCCTGGAGCGGTAGTGTTTCTTTCTCTAAAAAAACATTAAGCATAGGATTCCTCTCCAAATGACTTTCAAACTTGTATGTGTCAACAGCTTGTACAAATAAGCATGCATCCGAGCTCCTCCACTGTCCTGTCCCTTCCCCTATATGTGACGACACAGGGCTAATCACGTTTCTTCCTCAGGGGGATCTGAGGGGTCCAATATGGAGTGAGTAAAAATATATTGAATAAGCATGAGGAAAACTATTTAGTACCTACCACATGTAGAACTCCAGTTGTATACTATATACCGAAAATTCATAAGGACAGGACAAACCCCCCAAGGTAGATCCATGGTCAGTGGGATTGAGTCTCTAACCACTAGGTTGGGGGACTACATAGATCTCCATCTCCAGCCCTTAGTAAGGGATACTAGAGCATTGCTTAACTACTTCAGCCCCGGAAGGATTTACCCCCTTCCTGACCAGAGCACTTTTTACAATTTGGCACTGCGTCGCTTTAGCTGCTAATTGCGCGGTCATGCAATGCTGTACCCAAATGAAATTTGTGTCCTTTTCTTCCCACAAATAGAGCTTTCTTTTTATTTTTTGCACTATAAACGGAAAAAGACTGAAAATTTTGAAAAAAAATGATATTTTCTACTTTTTGTTATAAAAAAAATCCAATAAACTCAATTTTAGTCATACATTTAGGCCAAAATGTATTCAGCCACATGTCTTTGGTAAAAAAATGTCAATAAGTGTATATTTATTGGTTTGCGCAAAAGTTATAGTGCCTACAAACTAGGGTACATTTTCTGGAATTTACACAGCCTTTAATTTATGACTGCCTATGTCATTTCTTGAGGTGCTAAAATGGCAGGGCAGTACAAACCCCCCCCAATGACCCCATTTTGGAAAGTAGACACCCCAAGGAAATTACTGAGAGGCATGTTGAGCCCATTGAATATTAATTTTTTTGTCCCAAGTGATTGAATAATGACAAAAAAATTACAAACAGTTGTCACTAAATGATATATTGCTCACACAGGCCATGGGCAAATGTGGAATTACACCCCAAAATACATTCAGCTGCTTTTCCTGAGTATGGGGATACCACATGTGTGGGACTTTTTGGGAGCCTAGCCGTGTACAGGGCCCTGAAAACCAATCACTGCCTTCAGGATTTCTAAGGGCGTAAATTTTTGATTTCACTCCTCACTACCTATCACAGTTTTGAAGGCCATAAAATGCCCAGATGGCACAAAACCCCCCAAATGACCCCATTTTGGAAAGTAGACACCCCAAGCTACTTGCTGAGGGGCATGTTGAGTCCATGGAATTTTTTATATTTTGACACAAGTTGCGGGAAAATGACAAATTTTGTTTTGCACAAAGTTGTCACTAAATGATATATTGCTCACACAGGCCATGGGCATATGTGGAATTGCACCCCAAAATACATTTAGCTGATTCTCCTGAGTATGGAGATACCACATGTGTGGGACTTTTTGGGAGCCTAGCCACGTACGGGGCTCCGAAAACCAATCACCGCCTTCAGGCTTTCTAAGGGCGTAAATGTTTGATTTCACTCTTCACTGCCTATCACAGTTTCGGAGGCCATGGAATGCCCAGGTGGCACAAACCCCCCCCAAATGACTCAATTTTGGAAAGTAGACACCCCAAACTATTTGCTGAGAGGCATGGTGAGTATTTTGCAGCTCTCATTTGTTTTTGAAAATGAAGAAAGACAAGAAAAAAAATTTTTTTTCTTTTTTACATTTTCAAAACTTTGTGACAAAAAAATGAGGTCTTCAAAATACTCACTATACCTCTCAGCAAATAGCTTGGGGTGTCTACTTTCCAAAATAGGGTCATTGGGGGGGTTGTGCTACCTGGGCATTCCATGGCCTCAGAAACTGTGATAGGCAGTGAAGAGTGAAATCAAAAATTTACGCCCTTAGAAAGCCTGAAGGCGGTGCTTGGTTTCCGGGGTCCTGTACGCGGCTAGGCTCCCAAAAAGTCTCACACATGTGGTATCGCCATACTCAGGAAAAGCAACAGAATGTATTTTGGGGTGTAATTTCACATATTCCCATGGCACGTTTGAGCAATATATCATTTAGTGACATTTTTGTGCAAAAAAAAAAAAATTGTCTTTTTCCCGCAACTTGTGTCACAATATAAAATATTCCATGGACTCGACATGCCTCTCAGCAAATAGCTTGGGGTGTCTACTTTCCAAAATGGGGTTATTTGGGGGATTTGAACTGTCCTGGCATTTTATGCACAACATTTAGAAGCTTATGTCACACATCACCCACTCTTCTAACCACTTGAAGACAAAGGCCTTTCTGACACTTTTTGTTTACCTGAAAAAAAATATTTTTTTTGCAAGAAAATTACTTTGAACCCCCAAACATTATATATTTTTTTAAAGCAAATGCCCTACAGATTAAAATGGTGGGTGTTTCATTTTTTTTTCACACAGTATTTGCGCAGCGATTTTACAAACGCATTTTTTTGGGAAAAAACACACTTTTTTAAATTTTAATGCACTAAAACACACTATATTGCCCAAATGTTTGATGAAATAAAAAAGATGATCTTAGGCTGAGTACATACCAAACATGACATGCTTTAAAATTGCGCACAAACGTGCAGTGGCAACAAACTAAATACATTTTTTAAAAGCTTTTAAAAGCCTTTACAGGTTACCACTTTAGATTTACAGAGGAGGTCTACTGCTAAAATTACTGCTCTCGATCTGACCTTCGTGGTGATACCTCAGATGCATGGTGCAATTGCTGTTTACATTTGACGCCAGACCGACGCTTGTGTTGGGGGGACAGGGGTGCTTTTTTTTTGCTTTTTTGTCTTATTTTTAAACTGTTCCTTTCATTTTTTTTTTTTTTTATCATTTTTATTGTTATCTCAGGGAATGTAAATATCCCCTATGATAGCAATAGGTAGTGACAGGTACTCTTTTTTGAAAAAATTGGGGTCTATTAGACCCTAGATCTCTCCTCTGCCCTCAAAGCATCTGACCACACCAAGATTGGTGTGATAAAATGCCTTCCCAATTTCCCAATGGCGCTGTTTACATCCGGCGAAATCTAAGTCATGAAATGCTCGTAGCTTCCAGTTTCTTAGGCCATAGAGATGTTTGGAGCCACTCTGGTCTCTGATCAGCTCTATGGTCAGCTGGCTGAATCACCGGCTGATTTCTCAGGTTCCCTGTTGAGACAGGAGAGCCAGAGAAAACATGGAAGGCGGTGGAGGCATTCCCTCCCACTGCTTGTAAAAGCAGTCTAGAGGCTAATTAGCTGCTAGGATTGCTTTTACATGAAAGCCGACCGCTGGCTGAAAAGAATGATACCAAGATAATACCTAAACCTGCAGGCATCATTCTGGTATAACCAATCAAAGTCCAGCAACATGCCAGTACATTGCTGGTCCTTGTTGGGCATATATTGTAATCTTTTTTTTTCATGCAGCCTGTGGGCTGAAAAAAAAAAAAAGAGATTGATCGGTGGGTATGCCCACCATTAGAATACCTCCCTTCATCCACCCACTTCTAATGATGGGCATACATGCACCATTTATATATGCCGAAACAGGGGGGCATTCGCCCCAAAAGTTGGGAGCAAATCGCTCCTCCGCCCCTGCTGCCCCCATGCTTCGGCATATATCACCTGTAACTTTTGTAACTGTAACTGGTTCTCTCAAATAGCGATGGCATCTTGGGAGACCCTGTGTTAGTGTGCCTAGTCTGTGCAATGCTGTACCCTACACTAATACTCAACTAGTGTATGGTAGCGTTCAAAACATTCACCAATGCAAAGACCAGAATTGTCAGGACAGGAGGGACAATAATAGCGGGTGTCACGCCTATATCCGCGCTTGCTGCAGACACAACATCTTTTTTGTGGGGGTTCGTTGGGTAGGGGTACTCGGGAGGACATAAAGAAAATGCCTCTCATGAAGCCAACTGCATTTGGTTGGGGATGTGAATGGGAGAAGTACGGGTGCTGCAGAAGTGGTGGGTTCCCAATTAGGATTGGCGAATGCAGCAGGAGGGGCACTATGGGCACGATGGGCCTGTGTTAGTCTTCTTCTTGGTGGCAGCGGGACACTACTTGTGCTTGCCACCTCATCAGCTTGAACTGCACTTATGGGACTCACCACATCACCACGTGTTACTGCAGTGCTGGTTTGACTACAACCAGGGTGTACTAGGCCACTGATGCTTGCCAGTTCACCAAAACGCTACCAAAAAAACTGTTAGCGATTGCAGGGATCAGGCCTGACTCTGCGAATGCTGCAGTTATGCGTTTAGTGTTTTGTAAGTGACAGTGATCGATCGATACTGCACTTGGGTGGGCTGGGCTGGGCTGGGCGGAGGGGCAAAACGTAGGTGCTAGCAGGTATCTGGGCTGATCCCGCTAACACTGCTTTTTTGGGAACCCTAAACTGCTGGGGACGCTAGTATAGGTCTGATCGGATCAGATATTGATCCGTTCAGATACTATACCACTAAGGGAGGTGTACAGTGCGTGCGTGGGTGTTAGTGCTACTGGCACTAACCTGACACTGCCTGGGGCTGGTTCTTGCCAGTTCATCGAAACGCTATCAAAAAAACTGTTAGCGATCGCAGGGATCAGGCCTGACTCTGCGAACACTGCAGTTGTGCGTTTAGTGTTTTGTAAGTGACAGTGATCGATCGATACTGCACTTGGGTGGGCTGGGGTGGGCCGGGCGGAGGGGCAAAATGCAGGTGCTAGCAGGTATCTGGGCTGATCCCGCTTACACTGCGTTTTTGGGAACCCTAAACTGCTGGGGACGCTAGTATAGATCTGATCAGATCAGATATTGATCCGTTCAAATACTATAACACTAAGGGAGGTGTATGGTGCGTGGGTGGGTGTTAGCGCTACTGGCGCTAACCTGACGCTGCCTGGGGCAACGCAGACCCTATCTGACCCTAAAACCTAACTTATATCACCGCCGGGCGATCAGGGGGCTAAACCTTTATTCGGTAATAAATGGCGGGTGCCCTGACACTATAAAAAATAAACAAACTAACCACCCGTAACAGTTATACGGTGATCACTGGTGAAAGGGTTAACTAGGGAGCAATCAAGGGGTTAAAACATTTATTAGGTAGTATATGGGGTTCCCTGTCACTATAAAACACTGAAGGCGAACCTATATATTTACCTCCCTAACTAGCGTCACCAGTGACACTAATACAGCGATCAGAAAAATGATCGCTTAGTGACACTGGCGACGGGGGGTGATCAAGGGGTTAAAACTTTATTAGGGGGGTTAGGGGGGTATCCTAGACCTAAAGGGGGCTAATACTAACTGCCCTACCACACTAACTGTCACAAACTGACACCAATGCAGTAATCAGAAAAAAAACTGCTTGGTGTCAGTGTGACAGGGGGGGTGATTGGGGGGTGATCAGGGGGTGATCGGGTGGTGATGGGGGGTGTAATGTATGCCTGGCGTGTTCTACTGTGTGTTTGTGTGTGTTTTACACTCACACGGATGTCTTCTCTCCTCGTCGCTGGAACGGAAAATACCAAGCCGAGGAGCAATGACATTACTTCCTCTGCCTCTGTTTACTATACAGAGGCAGAGGAAGATTCTCACTGGCTGGGAGCGATTGTGAGGGGGGCATGAATGGATGGCCTCCCCCTCACGTTTGATTGCTCCTGGACAGAAGCCGACTGCCTCGGACCCCCCCGCCCGCGGGAGGTAGATCACGTACAGATACGTGATTCTGCCTGTCCGTGCCATTCTGTCGACGTATATTGTCGTGAGGCGGTCAGCAACTGGTTAAAGATACAAAACACACGTTACAATTGCTTAAACAATGCAACGTAGGTGATAGTGTAGTGTTGGCAACGGCCGATGTAGCCTCATTATATACTAATATAGATCACCATGGAGCTATACAAACAGTTAATTCAGAAGTATATATGTAATGGACGAAAGTTTATTTTAAAGAGTTTGAAATTTTGTTTGACACATAATTATTTCTGGTACAATAACACCTATTTTTTGCAGGTAAGGGGTGTCGCAATGGGGGCAAAGTTTGCACTCAGCTTGGCTAACTTGTATATGGTAAAGTGGGAGGAGGAGGGTGTTATTGAATACTGACCCTAGAATTCTTTTATACAAATGATTTATTGACAATCTGATTATTGTTTGGGAAGGAGAGGTAACAATGAATGAAAATGAGCAGAATATAAGTCTTACATGGGAAATCAGTGATCAAAAGATACACTTTTGGACTTAGAGATTAGTAACACCCAATATGGTATGGAGACGATTACATATTTTAAGGATACAGATAGGAATTCTTACATTCCCACAATGAGTTGCCATTACAAACCCTGGATTGTTAACATCCCCAGGGGACAATACATGCGAATAAAAAGGAATTGTATGAGGATTGGTGATTTTGATAAACAAACTGATAAGTTAACGAAGATGTTAAGGGATAAAAAATAGGAAGCCAACTTCCTGGAGAGAGAAAGGATTAAAATTAGGGATATGGATAGAGAAAAAATACTGGAGAACACTACAGGTTGTCAAGTCTGTAGTGTGAGGCCGGGTTGCTAAGAGGGCGCCCCTTGCGGCTGAGTGCAGCACGTCCCTGGATTTGGGTACAGGGAATGCGATGCACAGAGGTGCACGGGTTGCCAGGGATACTGCAAGCTGGCTGGTTGGCTGTAAGTAGCTAGAGTGCGTTGTGGCAGCCGTGCGGAGAGAAGTCTTGAACGGTAACAGCAGGGTAAACCAGGAACAGGGTCCGCAGCCAGGCCAGGGGTCAGATACCAAAAGACAGTCCGGGAGAGGTACAGGAACAAGCCGGGTCATACACAGAGGGCAGAAGATCAGAGAGTAGTCAGCCAAGCCGGGGTCAGAGCGAGGAGATAAACAGGAACACAGGTCAAGCCGAGCAGAGATCAAGCAGGGGTCTTCAGAGTATACAAGGCACAGGAACACAGGAGCTGTTTGATAATCCAGCAAACTGCAAGTGTCAGTGGCAGGTTTAAATAGGCCGGGGGGGTGTTCCCACAAGATCAGGGCGTGCTCACTAGACTCGCCTGCCACCATGATGGTTACTGGCGGAATTGCCCACAACACGGCCATTTCCCTGATAGTGCCCCCCAAGGGGCAACCTCCGAATGCCCAACGGGGCCCATCTTTCGGGGTAATGAACTCGGTATCTCTGCAAAAGTCTAGGAGCATGTATATTGGCTGCAGGTTCCCAAGAACTTTCTTCTGCTGGGTAACCCTTCCATTTTATAAGAAATTGAATGATCCTACCTCTCCGGCGGCAGTCCAGGATGGCCTCAACTTCATACTCTGTTTCATCTCCCACAGAAACTGGAGGCGGAGGATCTTCTTTCCTTCCTAAAAAAGGACTAGAGATAACAGCTATAAGTAAGGAGACATGAAACACAGGGTGCACTTTATAAGAACTGGGGAGTGACAGTTCAAAAGCTACTGGATTAATCTCCCGTCCAATCTTGAATAGGCCAATAAATCTTGGTCCCAACTTCCGGGAGGGACAAGGAAGTTTAAGATTTACCGAGGAGAGCCAAACCTCATCTCCAACCTTAAAGCTAGGGCTCTCCCCCCTCTTTTTGTCATATTGTTCCTTGTAGTCCTCTTGGGCCTTTTGCATGGTTAACTGGAGAGTTTGAAAGTTAGTATGAATGGATTTTATCCTGTCTTGAACTGCTGGAACTGAGGTCTCTGGAATGACATTAGGTAGAAATGAAGGATGGAACCCATAGTTGGCCCAAAACGGTGATTGATCGGTGGTTGAGTGTACTGAGTTATTGTATGCGAACTCCGCACAGGGGAGTAACAAGGACCAGTCATCCTGGGAAGTGGAGCAAAAACAGCGTAAATATTGTTCTAAGGTCTGATTAGTCTTTCAGTCTGACCGTTGCTTGGACAGACAGTCTACAACAACTAGAATCGTTGTGAATCTTTCAGAGGGTGGCAGCTCTACTATGAAGTCCATAGATATATTCCTCCATGGTTGTTCTGGTACCGGCAAAGGACGTAGCAGACCCCAAGACTTAATGTTGGACCCCTTGTTTCGCTGGCAGGTAGTGCAGGAGCTTACATACTTTTTGCAATCAGATTTCAAGGTAGGCCACCAAAAGGATCGCTGAATAAGATCCATAGTTTTCCATACACCGAAGTGGCCAGCAAGTTGATGATCATGTAAAGTTTTTGAGACCTGGATTCTGGCTTGTTGTGGGACAAAGATCTTGTCCTGATACCAGAGATACCCCCCCCGGCTTCTTAAAGAGGAAGTCTCTGGTTCCTGGCATTGGAGGGAGGCCTGTTTAAGAGAAGAGCTTGAATCAGGTTGAATCAAAAGAAAGTTCTGTGGAGACAAGATCGTACCGGATGTTGTTTCTTCTGGGGTATCAGGAAACATTCGGGATAAAGCATTGGCCTTGCCGTTCTTGGAGCCAGGGCGGTAGGTGATGTGAAAGTTGAATCGTGAAAAGAACAGAGCCCAGCGAGCTTGACGGGGTCTCAGGCGTTTGGCAGTGCGGAGGTACTCGAGGTTTCTGTGATCGGTGATTATCATTATTGGGTGCGTGGCTCCCTCAAGAAGGTATCTCCACTCTTCTAAAGCTGTCTTAATGGCCAGAAGCTCACGATCACCTACGTCGTAATTCTCGGCCTGGCTCATTTTCCGGGAGGAGAAGGCCACAGGGTGAAGCAGAGACTTGGGTCCCAGGCGCTGTGAAAGTACTGCTCCTGTAGCTACCTCTGAGGCATCGACCTCTAAAATATAGGGCAGGGCAGGATCAGGGTGTCGAAGAATTGGTGCAGAAGTAAACAAAGACTTCAGTTTCTCAAAGGCAGATTGGGCTTCGGAGGACCACAGGAAGTGAACATGTAGGCGGGTTACTTGGGTTATTGGCGAGATGATGGAAGAAAAGTTCCTTATAAACCTTCTATAGAAGTTTGCAAACCCTACAAACCTTTGTACACCCTTCTTGTCTGACGGAGTTGGCCAGTCTAGGATTGCCTGTACTTTCTGTGGAGCCATAGCTACACCACCAGTAGAGATGATGAGCCCTAGAAATTGTATGGATTTCTTTTCAAATTCACACTTTTCTGCTTTTGCGTAAAGTCTGTGTTTTCTTAGTGTGAGTAAAAGTGTCTTTACATGAGTCCGATGGAACCCCAAGGTGGTTGAGAAGATAAGGATGTCATCCAGATAGATGATGACGAAGTAGTCAAGATATTCCCGGAAGATGTTGTTTACAAAGTGCTGGAAAGTAGCCGGGGCATTACAGAGCCCAAACGGCATCACCAAATACTCAAAGTGCCCAAACCTCGTTCTGTATGCCGTCTTCCACTCATCGCCCTCACGGATGCGAACGAGGTTGTAGGCACCCCGGAGGTCGAGTTTGGTGAACACCTGGGCTGAATGAAGTCTCTGGAAGAGTTCAGGGACCAGTGGGAGTGGATATCGGTTCTTTATGGTGATTTTATTTAATTCCCTATAGTCCACACATGGTCTTAGAGTCTTATCTTTTTTTTCAACAAAGAAAATGCCGGCACCGGCAGGAGAAGAAGAAGGACGGATGAAGCCCTTTGCCAAAGTTTCGTCTATGTACTGTCATAGTGTCCCCAATTCCACTTCAGAGAGGGGGAAAATACGTCCAAATGGAACTTCAGCCCCTGGAAGCAGCTCGATAGGACAATCATATGGCCGATGTGGTGGTAGAACATCGGCCTTTCTCTTATCAAAAACCTCCAGGAATTCATGGTACGCCCGGGGTACATCCTGATTAGTGGAGGATACCGACTGGACTGTCAGACAACTGGTGGTATCTCTGGATGCAGGGATGAGGCAATGTTGTTGGCAATAGGGGGAAGTGAACAGGACTTCCTTCTTGATCCAATCGATCTAGGGGTTATGAGCTTGGAGCCATGGGATACCCAAGATAATTGGAGACATAGGTGAACTCAAAACGTCAAAACGTATGAATTCCCGATGGCCATCGGGAGAGGTAATAAGGAGAGGAGAAGTCTCTTGGGTAACAAGGCCGGAGTTAGGTAGGGTGCCATCTGCTAACCGGACTTCCAGACCCCATTTCTTGTGGAGGAGGGGCAACCTAAGGTTCCTTGCCAGGTCCATGAAGCAACTGCGTGCTCCAGAGTCGATTATAGCCTGGAGCCGGATCTCTTCTTCTCCCAAGTGCAGTGAAATGGGAAGGATGAGTTGTGAGGGAGAAGTCCAGGAAACCTGGAAATATGCTGGAGAGTAGGTAGGTGGCTTCTTGAACTTCCTGGGACAGTCGCATAGAAAATGTCCATTTCCTCCACAATAGAGGCAGAGATTGGCTAGGATACGACGACATCTTTCATCAGGAGTTAGTGCGGAACGTAACAGGCCAATCTGCTTGGGAACTGATCCAAAGGTGGGTGTACTGGCGGGTCTGCAGGTTCGTGATCGCTCGGACTGTCTCTCCCGCAAACGTCGATCCAGTTGGATGGATAATTGGATGAGACCCTCGAGTGTAGTGGGAATCTCGATCCTGGCCAACTCGTCCTTGAGGGATTCGGAGAGTCCTAGGTGGAACTGGTGTAGTAAAGCTGCCTCATTCCAGGCTGTGTCTGCGGACCACCACCGGAAGTCCAGGGTATAGTCCTCTACTGGTCACCTACCCTGCTGCAGAGAGTGTAGAGCGGCTTCAGCGGTGGCAGTACGCTGGGGATCCTCGTAAAGTTGTGCCATAGCTGCCAGGAATGCGTCCACCGTGCAAATGACTGGACTTTTTTGTTCCCATAAGTTATGGGCCCAGGCCTGAGGTTCATCGGACAGCAAAGAGATGAGGAACCCGACTTTAACAGTCTCTAAAGCAAAAGTCCGGGGTTGCAGGGCTAGGTACAATAGGCAGGCAGTCTTGAAGGATCTGAACTTTTTCTGGTCTCCGGAGAATCGCTCCAGAATGGGAACTTGGGGTTCTGGAGGAGGGAACATCATCAAGGGAGCTGCAGAGGATTGTTTGTGAGCAGATGACTCTGACAGGTGTTGCAACTTATCCGTTAGTTGCAGATAACCTTCCTGTAATTTCTGAACTGCTTGGGTCAGAGTGGTGGCTTGTTGTCACAAAGTCTCTAATGGGGACGCACCTCCACTGGCCTCAGTCATGGCTGGATTATACTGTAAAGTCTGTAGTGTGAGGCCGGGTTGCTGAGAGGGCACCCCTTGCGGCTGACTGCAGCGCGTCCCTGGATTTGGGTACAGGGAATGCGATGCACAGAGGTGCACGGGTTGCCAGGGATACTGCAAGCTGGCTGGTTGGCTGTAAGTAGCTAGAGTGCATTGTGGCAGCCGTGCAGAGAGAAGTCTTGAACGGTAACAGCAGGGTAAACCAGGAACAGGGTCCGCAGCCAGGCCAGGGGTCAGATACCAAAAGACAGTCCGAGAGAGGTACAGGAACAAGCCGGGTCATACACAGAGGGCAGAAGATCAGAGAGTAGTCAGCCAAGCCGGGGTCAGAGCGAGGAGATAAACAGGAACACAGGTCAAGCCGAGCAGAGATCAAGCAGGGGTCTTCAGAGTATACAAGGCACAGGAACACA
This sequence comes from Aquarana catesbeiana, assembly GCF_042186555.1. Taxonomy (NCBI): domain Eukaryota; kingdom Metazoa; phylum Chordata; class Amphibia; order Anura; family Ranidae; genus Aquarana; species Aquarana catesbeiana. Next base: position 434,271,274 of record NC_133328.1, read on the forward strand.
GGAGCTGTTTGATAATCCAGCAAACTGCAAGTGTCAGTGGCAGGTTTAAATAGGCCGGGGGGGTGTTCCCACAAGATCAGGGCGTGCTCACTAAACTCGCCTGCCACCATGACGGTTACTGGCGGAATTGCCCACAACACGGCCATTTCCCTGACACAGGTAGGGAGAGGAACTTAGGTAAAGAGATCACTTTGGTTTTGGATTATAACATTAGGAATAAGGATGTAGAAAGGATTGTTACTAAGTATTGGCAGGTGCTAAAGCAGGATGCATCATTATGTGATTCTTTACCCAATAAACCAAAAATTGTTTATAAAAGGGCCCCTAACCTAAGGGACAGAATTGAACATAGTAGAAACTCCACCATCCAGACCATTAATGTTCTGGGACATTAAGGGTTTTTATAGATGCGGTCGTTGCTATAGCTGTGTCCGAGTCCCAAAAAATGTTAAGAAATTAAAAACCTTTATTAACCCCAAGAATAATCGGGCATACAACATCAGGGATTTTATTTCCTGTGAAATTAAGCTAAAGGGGTAGTTTATGCCATCAAATGTCACATTTGATGTCCTATGAACACACAGGAAATATTAGACATGGATTTGACAAACACCACCTATCAATTCATTTTAGGGACAAACACAACAAAAACCCAGAGGGGATGCAATTTTGGGGGATAGAGGCCCCTAAGCATCATTGGACAGGATGCAATTACATTAGAGAAATCAGCAAGTGCGAGTCCTGGTGGATACACCAATTGGGGACTTTGTCACTGGAGGGATTGAACAAAGAGTTTGATCTCCAGTGTTTTTTAAGCAATCGTTAGAATGAGATGATTTCAGGCTCTCTGATTAATGGGTTTCTATGGTTGCACATAAATATATATATTTTTTATAGATAGTTTTTTATCCTTCCTTCCTAACTCCATTGTGAAATGGGTAATAGTTATGTCACTGGTCAATAGTCTGATGATTGATTTTATCTACCTATTGGGGGGATTTTTAATAGTTTTGTAATTTTATATTCATATATTTAACCACTTCAGCCCCGGAAGAATTTACACTCTTCCTGACCAGAGCACTTTTTGCAATTTGGGACTGAGTCGCTTTAACTGACAATTGCGCGGTCGTGCGACGTGGCTCCCAAACAAAATTGACGTCCTATTTTTCCCAAAAATAGAGCTTTCTTTTGGTGGTATTTGATCACCTCTGCGGTTTTTATTTTTTGCGCTATAAACAAAAAAAAAGCGACAATTTTGAAAAAAACGCATTATTTTTTACTTTTTTTGCTATAATAAATATCCCCCAAAAATATATAAAAAAAAATTTTTTTCCTCAGTTTAGGCCAATACGTATTCTTCTACATATTTTTGGTAAAAAAAAAAATCGCAATAAGCGTTTATTGATTGGTTTATGCAAAAGTTATAGCGTCTACCAAATAGGGAATAGTTTTATGGCATTTTTATTGATAATTTTTTTTTCACTAGTAATGGTGGCGATCAGCGATTTTTATCATGACTGGGACATTATAGTGGACACCTCGGACAATTTTAACACATTTTTGGGACCATTGGCATTAATACAGCGATCAATGCTAAAAAATTGCATTGATTACTGTAAAAATGTCACTGGCAGTGAAGGGGTTAACCACTAGGTGGCGCTGTAGGGGTTAAGTGTATTCTAGGGAGTGATTCTAACTGTGGGGGGAAGGGCTGTGTGTGACACATCACTGATCACCGCTCCCGATTACAGGGAGCAGTGATCAGTGACAGTGTCATTAGGCAGAATGGGGAGATGCTTGTTTACATTAGCATCTCCCCATTCTTCCTCACTGTGAGATGATCGCAGTTATGCCCATGGACATTGAGTCTGCGGGATCCGCGATCACGGTCACGGAGCTCCCAGCAGGCGGGCGTGCACATGCACCACCAGTGGCATGCCTGCGCCCGTGAGCCACCTCTTAAAGGGCAATGTACAGGTATGTTAATCTGCCTGTACATGCCCTTCTGCCACACTGTATCTGCATAAGGGGGTCGGGAAGCGGTTAAAAAAATATATATATATATCTGAATATGTATGAAATATAAAAAAAAATTGCAGCCAGTGGGTCATGGGTTCAAGTCCCACCCATGACACTATGTGCATTATTTAGAGGGATTATCAGATAGGGGTTATTAATGTGTTTAATTTCATTTATATTTGTTATTAGAGGTATTATAAACGGGCTCTTATTGTGATTACTAGTTGTTGAATGGGGGATATATTATATGTATTGTATTTATTTCTCCCCAGGTGGCTTTCTTCTTATGTATCCTCCCAGTCCTGTATTTAGTGAAGTTCTTCATATTATTTGTAATTAGCTTTGTTACTGCCGTTTTTTATTTATATGGCCACGGATGTGTTTTATCTTGCGGGTAGAACCACAATAAAATGGTGCCTATGGTGGCGACTTGCAGCTTCATTAATATGGCCGCGGTTGTGGTTATCATTAGAATACACCTACAACAAAATGGCGTATATCATGGCTACATTTCAATGGCCGCCGGCATAGTATATATTTTAGTAATTTCCACCATCCAATCAGATCCCCTCAAGGAAGATGCGTGGTTAGCCCTGTGTCGTAATATGTAGGGGAGGGGCTAGGACAATGAAGGAGCTTGGATACATGCTTGTTTGTACAAGCTGCTGACACATACAAGTTTGGAAGTCGTTTTGGGAGGGGTCCTATGCTTAATACTTTTATAGTTTGGTGTATTGGAAGCACCTAAAATGTGTGAGTACCCTGATGTTATGTTTTCTAAATACATTTTTATACTAGCGATAATGCACTAACCAGCCTCTTTCTTATTTTAAAATTGAGGACAACTTCTCTGGATTTTCCTATGGGATCCTGCTGAGCCAGTTTCACTTAGAGCCCAGGAGTGGTTCAACTGCTTATGTGGACCAAACTTAAGTGTGCGGTCACACTGTTGGAGGTGAGCGCATTCACAAGAGGGGGAAGCCCCCCGTTTAGCTGCTGTTGTGACATAGAGTAAAGCTTCATACACACGATCAGATTTTTCGAGAGGAAATGTGTGATGACAGGCTGTTGGCAGAAAATCTGACCCTGTGAATGCTCTATCGGACAATTGTTGTCGGATTTTCCACCAACAAATGTTGGCTATCAGGTTTTCAAATTTTCCGCCAACAAATGTGTGTTGTCGGATTTTCCAATCGTGTGTACACAAGTTCATTGGACAAAAGTCCAAAGTACAAACACGCATGCTCAGAAGCAAGGACGAGCCAGAAGTCTGTAAACTAGTGTTCGTAATGGAGAATTGACATTCGTGACGCGGCAAATTATGATATCTCGAAATGCAGCGCACATTCTCTTCTTCTTTAATGGGATAATAATGAAGCTGCTTTGCTGGTGATACTGATGGAGTTCTGCCAAACGTATTTTAAAAGGCTTTTATTTTTTAGTGATATCAAGAATAATATTATTATGTTTTTTTTTTATTTGGGCAAGTTACCACAACACCATTATTCTGTAGTTTTTAAGATCAAAGATACAACTATGTTGGCGTCCCTTGTTAATTTTACATTGTATTTTTTAAAATGTAACTGCCTACTCCCAAAATGCCATTTGAAGTAAAACACATAGCCAAGTATTATTCTCCACAATTTTTTTATTGTGCATTAAAAAAAGAAAACAAATTAAATTAGACATGCTATCCGCCAATACAACTTAACCAAAAAGTGCGTTCTATGCATCCAAAAATATAGAAAATATACCAAATTAAATCATTATTCAACCAAAAAAAATGTCAAAGCAATAACTCCAAGGCCAACAATAAATAACACGTTATCTCCTCCGATTCCGCAACATGACTGGTTGAAGAACGACCTTACAGAAACAAACTGAAAAGAGAGAAATGAAAAGTGTGAAATGAAAAGTGCGAATCAACACTCACCAAACTTCTACTAACACAAAATTAGCATAAGGAGCCCAAAGGGTGGCGCTAAAGAGCTGAAAAACAACAAGGTTGGTAAGATTTTGAATACTTCTGTCCAAAAGGTATGAATTTTGGGGCATTCCCACCAGATATGTATGTGGGTCCCTGGTGTATCACAACCTCAGAAGCAGTTAGGGGAGTAAGTTGGGAGGAATTTGGAGATCCTGGCGGGGACCAGGTACCATCTAGTGAGAAATTTGTAATTTGTCTCAAGAGCAAACAGGGGAGGAGATCAATGTTTGGAGAGGCAGATTTAGTGGCCTGCCAGATTTGTGACCAGTCTGCCATATCAAGAGTGAGGTCAAGGTCCCTCTCTCATTTCTCAACATAGGTTGGTAGGGCCGTGGTTAGATAGGCTAGTAGTTAAGCATATAAGTCTGAGATAAGTCCTCATCTATGGGTGTTGCAGGATCTCTCGAAGGATGTGAAGTTCGGGGTAGTTTGGGTAGGGGGTACATTTTGAGAGAAGAAGTTCTTGAGTTGGAGATATCTAAAGATTTCTGCTGGGGGCAGGTTATATGTTTTGCAAAGCATTGGAAAAGGTATGATGGTTTGTAAGGCAAAGAAGTGGTGGCCTCTGATTAGTCCAGCATTGGTCCAAGCGGAGAAGGAGGATAGCTCTGTCCAAGCCGGGTAATAAGAAGGATTGCAGAGGAAGGAAAGGAGGGGATTATGAGAGGATTGAAGGCCAAAAATGGGTTTTAAATCTATCCCAAATGGTAAGACTGTGTCTAGTGATAGGGTTAGTGATGGATCGATGCTGCGGTGAGGCCAACTATAGGAGGTTAGCCATAGAGAGAAGGTCACTATCCACCAATTTGATTGCTATCCATAATGGTATTTCCTTTGTGGCATGGTATTTGGGGACCTGTGCGAATTGTGCAGTGTGGTGGTATTTTGCGAAGTTGGGCACGCTAAGTCCACCTCTTATTCTGGGTGTATATATAGTTGGTTTAGGTAGGAGAGGCTTGGTTTTATTCCAGATGTAATTCAAGTTTCTGCATTGGAGAATATGTAAGTAAAAGGATAGGACTTGTATAGGCAGTACCCAAAAAAGGTAGAGAATTTTGGGAAGTATGGACCTTTTTACTACCGTGATTCTGCCCATCCACGCCAGAGGTAAGGAAGCCCACTTGGACATGAGATTGGTAAGGTGGGATAGCATGGGAGGGTAGTTGGCGGTTTAAAGGTCAGCTGGGTTAGCCATGAATTTAAAACCTATATATGAGATGTAGGATGTTGCCCAGGGAACGGGAGAATTTCCCTCAGTTGGGCCAGTTGGCTAGAAGGTAAGGAGATGTTTAAGGTGGACCATTTTTGGGTATTAGTGTATTAGCCTGGAGTAACTCACAAAGGCTGTCGGGTTTTGATAAAGGGCAGCTACCCATTGTAGAAAGTGGGAGCCGAATCCCCAGAGTTGGAGGACAGAAGTGAGATATGACCAGGACAGGTTATCGAACACCTTTCGTATGTCCAGGGAGATGAAACAAGACGGTATACGGTGAGATGCGGGCCATATGGGCCAGAAGCGTGGCCCTTCTGATGTTGTCCCCTGCTTGGTGTGAGGGAATGAATTTGGTCAGTGTGAACTAGAGAACTTATTATAGGATTGAGACGTGATGATAGGACTTTAGCCAAAAGTGTGATAATTAGATTGAGTATCAAAATTGGCCTATAGTTGACCAGGTGGTGTCATCTGTATTTGGTTGGGTATCATCAAGATCGATGTTGTGAGGGATTCTGGGCGAAAGGAATGGCCTTGTAGGTAAGGAATTAAGAGCCTCCACTAGTGGAGGGGTGAGAAGGTCTACAAACTTTTTGTAATAAGTAGCTGAAAAGGCATCTGGACCCGGGCGTTTGTGGGATTTCAGCGATTTTATGGCTTGTTGTATCTCCTCAGCTGTGATGGGTTTCTCTAATGCATCTTTTTGAGAGGAGGAAAGGGTAGGTAGTCGGACAGTAGAAAGAAGGTCGCATATGTGGGATTGGTTAGAGGTGTGGGGGTTTTTGTATTGTTCAGAAAGTTGATTGCAGAATTCTGTTAATATCTTTAGAGGATTACTGGAGTAAGTATCTTTGGTCAATTTCAGTCACACTGATTTAAGGGTGTAGTCTGATTTGCAGAGTGCTATGCAAGGAAGGTGTCTGGTTTGTTAGCTTTCATATAGAGTTTGTGGCACAACCGGCGAAGCATTTTTTTCCGCTGATTCAGAGAGGAAAAGGTCTAGTTCTAGTCGGGCTCTTCAAAGTCACGTTTGGTTGACGGGGATGGTGAGGTTTGGAAGGCCTCTGAGGTTGTGTAAAAGGTTTCTTCTAAATGTTTTTGACAGAGACGTCTTTCTTTACAATGGTGGGAAGCTAGACTAATGCATACACCTCTGATCACTGGAATATATGCTTCCCATAACATCAGAGGAAAGACCTCCGAAGATATGTTGTTGGTCAGTTAATCCTTAATTGCAGTAGCTATTTTCAGATGATGGGTTGAGTTAGTTAATAAGCTGTCATTGATGTACCAAGTATGACTGTTTTGTCTAGGGATTAGGGAAGAGAAGGAGGTGAGAACTGCGTTGTTGTCTGACCAAGCGCAGGGTACAATATCTGAGGTCAGGATCAAAGGGGAAGTGCCAACGCTGTAAAGGATGTGATCTATATGAGAGAATTGCTTGTGTGGATTGAAGTAGTGGGTGTATTGCCATTTGGCTGGGTTCTGTTCTCACCAGGAGTCAAGGAGGGAGTACTGGTTTAGGAGCTGTTGTTAGGTGATGCGTTGAGTGGTGTTCGGGGCCGGGGACTTATCTAGAAGAGGATAGATGACCTGGTTGGAGTCTCTGCAGATTAGTAGGGTACCTCGAGTATGTGAGGCTATGACTGACAATAAGTGGGAGATGAATGACAGGGGTTTCTTATTGGGGGCAGAGACTATTGTGGTTTCGCCATCTAGTAGTAGGCCCATGAGAATAAGATAGCATCCTTCTGGATCCCTGGTCTCCGCCTGGAGTGTGAATGGAGTTGTACGGTGGAATGCCACCAGTACTCCCCATTGCTTAGTAGATTCTGAGGCTGTGTACACCTGTGGGTATTGTTTATCAAAGAATTTAGGTGTAGAGTGGGTAGAAAAATGAGTCTCCTGAAGGCAAACCACATGGGCTGAGAGCGAGGAGAATGAATGAAAGGCTTTGCTACGTTTTGGTTGGGGAGTTGAGACCCTGTACATTTACAGTTAGAATGTTTAAGGTTGTGAGTCACCTCTCTAAGGACTGTTGGGGGGAGAGGGGGACCAGGAGGTGGGGAAAGGTAGGAGGTTAGCTGAAGCGGGAAGAGACGGTATGAGCTTGCTTTGATGCAGTGCTGTAGAGGAGGTGTAGTCCAATTGGTGGATGGTGAAATGCCGTCCTAATAAATGTAGAAAAAAAATGAAATGGTTGGGGCTACCTGGGACTAGTAGGGCAACAGTCTCCAGGACTGTAACAGCCGATAACAATATGTTAAGAACAATAAACAAATGATTCCCAACTAGAAGCAGAAAGTTAGTGGTTCCGAATATTTACAGGTATTACTTAATTATCAAGTTTACACTGGCTTTCAGTGTGGGTTAGATGGAGACCCGTCTGCACTAGCTTGAAGTAGCATAAAAGGAGGTATAGTGCAGAGAAGATCCCAGTGGGAATAGGGGTATTAAAGTAAATGGTGAAGTCAGCTACAGGAACCAATTTAGAAGGTAGAGGTTGGCAGTATGCAACTTAAGATAACAATAGATTTGTCATTGTATGGGACCAACTTGGAACATAATGATTGAACATGTAACATTTGTAGAGGTTCTGGATCTCTCTGGCCTATTGACAGGGAGAAGAGGGCAGAGGCCTCCTTTACTTCATAGGGTCATGGATCACTGGCGCTCCAAAGAGAGTTTAGACATTAGGGCTCACCCTAAGAGTGGGTTAGTCCCCAATTATGGTCTGGGGATTGGAGTGCCAGGGGTGCACGAGCTTATCATGGTTAGGTGTGGTAGAAGTAAGATATGGTTAACTGGTCTGATGGAGAGTGGTGGAACAGACTTACTAGGCGAGGGGTTACACCCTCAAGAAGATTAGGAGAGTCGATTAGGGATAAAACAGAGACCCAGAATGAGTCTAGTGTCCCTGGATCAATCAGTCCATGGAATCTTCTGGGGCCAATCCCAGGGAGGTAAAGCAGCCTCTTTTATGGACACCAGCTTGATCTGGGCGTTTTGATCCTTTGGGGAGGTGGAGGCCGCACGACATCTGGAACCCTCAGAGGAGGTTAGTAAATTGGGTTAGTAAATCTGGCTGTGTCCCGTCCTGTTGCAGGGCTATAGGAGTCAAGTCATATCTGTTTTCTGACTCGCCGTTCACTGCAGCTGCTGGGAGCCTCGTCCCTTTCTGTGAGTACAGCGTGTGCTGTGTGACTGACCTGGAGGTGTGCCGAGGCACCATCTTAGGAGTATCGCACGCTAGCACTTCTTTGATAGATTTTGGCTTGTTTTTTTGCTTGGTCCCTTTAAAAATCATAGCAGCACTGTCCGGAGGGTTTAGGGAATGTGTGGAGGCTGCCGTTCGGATCGTGGGCATCGGGAATCGGCTTCTATTGGCTGTTTTAGTCTCAGTAGATGTGGAGCTCTAGTCAGTCATGACTGCCTCGAGTGGCTCCACAGATGCAACCCCTATCACAATATCTTGTTTCACATGATGGTGGATCCATAATGGCAACTTTAGCCTTTTTATGGAAAATATTATATTGATTGCTTGTTCTGCATGGTTGCATATTGATGAATGAATTGAAAACTATGGACCAGGATCACGTACACCTCTATGGAAGACATTTTTTTGTGTTTAAGCCCGGGTTCACACTACAACGGGCTGCGGATCACACAGGAGCGCTGTGCGTCCCTGTTCCCCATTTCAGGGACAAATCAGGGCCGATTCTATGCCTGAATTCGGCCCTGAAACGGAGCCAAAGATGCACAGCGTTTTTGTGCAGTGCGCTCCGCAGCCGCCTGGAGATATGTGAACCGGCTCCATAGGGGGCCAGTCACATTCTCCTGCTATGCGAATTAGATGTGCGGAAACGCACATCTAATTCGCATAGATGTGAACCTGGGCTTAATGTTTTTACATTTCTGTCATAGCACCAATCTTTCCTTGAGGTCAACCAAGCATTAGAAATGAGCAAAATTTTACACAAACTGGTATCCACCATCTATTTCCCTTTTGCACTCTACTCTCTCCCTATTTTCATTTATTTTTTTTTACTTTGCTTCTTTCTCACCAATGAAACACAATGAAACAAGGCTCAATCTAGGTCCCTAGGTCCCTAACAACTGCTTCTGGCAAAACTAAAACATAATAAGGTAGAATAGATTTATTTCAAGAATATTTTTTTTAAAACATAAGATTGCCAAACTAATGAATAAAATATTCCAAACAGTAATTCATGCAATATCTCTGCTGTATAAAACAAACAGGTGAAAGATGGGCAACTTAATCGTAAACTTGTAGCTTTGGTCAATACTTTCTTCCACAAAACATACAAGCTGCATACATTCTTCATTACTGTGCATGAACTAGAAGAAAGGGGTTAATCCATGTCATTTCCGTATGCACGAGTGGGTGGAACTCAGATGCAACGCGCAGCTGCTGGTATCCCCCATCTCGATATATGGTCTGGCTTTTTAGTGATTTTTAAAATCTGTTTTCTGTTGGGAATCAGTGTCATCCTGCCTCAGTGTATACTGGGCAGGAATATACAAAACCGTTTGGGACATTTGTTTTATTTACGCTTTCATAAATAAAAAGTTTTTTTACGTTATCACACTATGGAAGCCCCCTTTTTTCTTTAATGCATGAGGGCATTGCAACATCTTCATCAGCCAGGATATATCCGAAGCATCCACTGCAAACAACAAGGAGCTGTGATTCCTATTTAAAGTACCATATGCCTACTACCCCTGCAGGGGTACCAGGAGTCGGTGAGTAGGAAATCAGAAGGGGGAGCACAAAAGTCACCTGGCAACCTTCTAAGCACCAAAGTCACCCCTTGGAATTCCTGTTTTGATGCAGATACCAGCTTTTGGGACTATTGTATATTATCTTTGATTGAAGCATTGCAGTATAGGCTGGGTCGAACAAACCACCGCTAAACCGATAATGTCTTTGCAGAGTGAATGCATCCCCACCAGATGATCGTTCTGTGCATTGCACAGGGGCCCTTTGCTGGCGGACATGCCCTCTCTCCGCAAACACCTCTCTCCAAACACCAGGAAGTTTTCTACTACCTAACAGGTCTCAGCCAGCGTCAGTCTGCCCCAGTCAGCTCTTTAGAGCGGGCTGTAATTGAACACACTAGGAGACTTATGACAATACATTAATATAAAAATTTCCACAACAGTCCCTCCTCTTGTCATATGATCCCATGTGTCCCTCGATGAATCCTGATCTTCTTCTTAGTCCATAAAAAGTAAAACACGGCTTGACATGTAGACTCTGTTGGAGAGGACGTGGTGAGCTGTAGTAGTCGCCGGTTGGTCTGGGATCCTCTGTGTCTTGTACGTGGGTCAGGCTTCGGGGCATCTCATCAGGGAAGAAGTGATCATCTGCTCAGGCTCTGGTCACGCGTCCAATCATGCAACAGGAGCACCTCATCATGGCACATAGAATGAATAGAAACAAAAACAACATGAGTATATATACCCCTACTTCCTTCACTATGATCCGCTGCAAGATAAAAATTAAATCTCCAACAATTCCCAACCCCTTAAAAAGGATTCCAACTTTCACTATCTATAGCTCTGACTTTGCCTTGTAGGGACCTACACCTTATCCATATGGGCCTGAACTTTGTCACTACTATCCCCGATCCAGATATAACAATCTTTACTTATGAATTCCCAGAAACCCTTGGACTGTGGGAACTTCCTTGTAGCTTCAACAGTTACATGAAACATCCCATCCTCAATGGATGAGAAATTGTTCAAGCGTTTCATAAGCTCAAGCCCCCGCCGTGTACAAGCAATTCCCTTCCAGTTGTCCCTGCTATTCTTACCTTCTCTCGCGCCATCAGATCCTCGTGATCGGCCGCGACATAAGATGCTGGGACGAGTTTCACCACCACACATGAACCTCTTGCCTTATGGGAAATTACCTTATAAGCTGTAGATCCGCATTAATACCAAACTACAGTTGAAGCACACTTGTGGGCTACCTAGTTATTCCGATACCAAAGCTGGCAAGAACCAGAGCTATTGTTAAAATTATAATTAATTTTACCCTCTAGAAATGTTTTGTTAAGTTCTATTGACAGGTGTCTGTTTGGATTTTACTAGTCTGTCAAAACTCCTCACACCAATATGAACGTCACATATAGCATGTATCGCCGTCATCGTTGGGGCACTAATACCCGACCATGTGTCCTGTTCTCATTCTTAGCTAGTTGCGATGCTTTTCATCGTTACCCTTGCCAAAATTTATTAAACAAAAAAATATAAATTAACAAAGATACTCCTCTACTCTTTGTGGTTGATCAGCTTCTTGCAGTGGCTGGCGTGGTCTCATCCCTCAAGCTTCTTTACAATGACCCAGTCACCTGGTTGGAAAGAATGTTAACTGGTTATTGTGTCAGTGTCCAGGATGGACTCGTGAACCCTGTGGTGGACCTTTTGAAGTTCATGTTACAGTGATTGCACCTACCCCATCAGCTGAGAATGTAGGTGACAGCTAATGAGGAAAGTACAACCCTGGTTTTGGTTGACCTTCAAACAAACCTCATATGACAATAACCCAGACATCGGGACTGTGGTCACTGCATAACCTGTGCGTGGCTTACCATCTGGGGTGTAATACCTGGAACCAGTGACAAAAAGGTTCTTAGCATCTGGGATGGGAGCCTCCTTCACCAGACTGCTGCTTGCTGATTCAAATTCCATCAAAGGAAGACAGTCTTGGCACAAACTTGGTTAGAATTAGAGCGGTTAGTATTGTTGGTTTGAAAAATGTGTTATTCTCACCACTCTCATCTCCCCTTTTCTTTCTCCTCATTACAAACTGGAGGAAGACATGCAGGGATTAGAATGGTGCAGAATAAAACAGTGAAATAGCCTATGATATTTTACCTTCTTATACACCTGTACACACACTTCCAGAAACTCCTTGGACCTGAAAAGATACTTATAAACAAAAGTTATTACTCTATCCTTCAAAGAATGGTAAACAATACAACATTCATGTACATTGGTAAATTGTCACTGACATTCCACAAAACTGATAATAACGAAATCCTCTGTAAATCTTACTTTCACTTTTTTTTTTTCCTAAAATACAACAGCCGCGACACACAAGAGGGCTGTCACGGGAGGTTCAAACATCTTGTTACCACATACAAACATTGAAACAAAGACAAACATTTAGATACAAATGTGGGGGAGATATTTCATAGTTCCCAAAAACGAAAAATGAAAAAAATAAAAATGACCAGATGGAATGCTGCCTTCACTCTTTTAGCGATAAAAAAAGAATACAATTTGAAAAGCACGAGAGCATTTTGAAATCTTTGCATGGACCAGCCACACAAAGTTCAAAAACAGGCCTGTGTATTTTTAATCACACAAACGTGTACTACACATCCATCAACTCACTCAACATTACATCTTTCTGAAGCCACAGTCGCGCTACATCAACTCCAGAGGGATACCCAAAATAGTATCCTTGGACCACCTATGTCAATCTTTCTGGGGTTTAATGGCCTTTTCCTCAGAACTCAGATTTCATGTATTATGTAGCTGTCTGACTGGGGTGCATGGACGATCCATTGCCCATGACGATTCAAATCTCTTTTTTGGCGAACTCTGTGTCCAGAGAACCCTGAGCTTTATTTTCGGAGCGATTATGATTTGCGCCTTTATCAACATAATCGACCCCCGCATTCCGATTATTATACACGGCCTGAGCGGGGCTGTTAGCGTACTACTCCTCACGTTTATGCTAATACAATCGCGAACTGGAATTCCGACTATTATACACGGCCCGACCAGTCTCACGATATACAGCCTTCTAAACGTGTTTGTCCGACAACTACAAAAACACCATGAAATCCTCCACTATTCAAAACAATATTATGGCTTCTATCTGTACCTAGATATTACAACAATAACGTGGATGCCTCCTGTTTGCTCTCTACCCAAAACTGTATTACAGTATAAACCTTAATTTAAAAAGAAAAATGATTTCGTCCTTCCAAACACAAGTCAAAAGACCCCAAACCCCTCCCACCAACTTCCTGTTGCACACCTGGTTAGGAAGAGGGAGGGGGAGGGGAAGCCTCAACTAGCTTCATATTTTGTCTATCAAGACATTAGAAATCTTCACTAGAAACAAACTTCTTTAAAACAACTGGAATAAAAACCTAAATGATTCTACTGGAAATGGAATTCAGTAAAAAACCAGAGATATTTTGCTGGAGACTAAAATCAGCAGAAACAAAAAGGCAGTTGCAGCAATCGAACATCGGTCCACGGCAAAATGGTGAATGAAACCTGGACTACAGAAAATGGCTGACATTAACAAATGACAAGACAAACCAGGATTTTTTAAACAATACACTCTATTTGACTCTGGGAGTTAGAACTCCCCCCATGTTATTATCTAGAAACATGAGACCCCCACAGGGTTTAAACAGCTCCCATTGTGATGTCCCAACAATGCATGGACACTTGGATATGCAACAGGCATTTCAACTTAAAACCAATATTCAATACAGAAAACGCAATAGTTTCCTTGAAAAGTATGTAAACAGTACAAAAATAGAATTCACAAAATGGTGCTTAGAAGCCAGATTGTAGCTTAAAACACATGGCTTTGCACACACAAAGGAATACACAATGGAGCAGCTTCCCCTATAGGAGGGCCCAGCGGTCTTCAAAATGGCCGCCGATGCACATGGTGACCACAACAAAGGCCAGGCCCAAACAAAATGGCGCATTTTCCCGCCAAAACTGACCAAGATGGATAAACATTTCAAAGTTCACACACAAAGGTAAAGAAAATGGCCGACCGTAGTCACATGGTAGACAACAACAACAAGAGAACAAAAGGAAGTAGCAGACAAAAAACATTTTCCTGACAAAACCAAAAATTTCTCCCCAAAAAATTACACATTTGAGATACTAAATGAACGCTTAGACAAACATTTAAAAAAGTGTTAAAGTTACAAAAAGCACAGCCTAGGAACACATGCTATCCAATGAAACAACCAAGCCACATAACCCACAATTACACGGCTGAAACATACCCTCAAACTCAGTTCACATCAGTTTTCACAGGAACAAAACATTGAAAGATACAGACAGTGAATGCTTGTATGTCTGTTCAGAACATTATAGTTCCCTTCCCCCAGGGCATAGCCCCTTTCAACACAAACACAACAATGCCTGCCCCTTCACTAAACTCATGGCATCTTTACAAACAGGTTCAGCTACTTACAAAACTACTCAGCCACACACACACACACACACACACATTGCAGGCTGCAAATAATAATACATTTATATTTCTCATATGCATTACAAACTTGTTACACAGCATCAGTCACACACACACACACATACACACAGGCACACACCAGACATACGATCAAACTTCCAGCATTATTTCAAAAGACGAAAAATTTGTTCTTTTTGCGAAGCAGACCCTCCCCAGCACATCTTAATGATCCGATTCTGAAGGTTCTGTTCACTCCTATGTTCTGGCTCGCCATTCTGTCAGTGAATTTTGGTTGTACGTAGAGCACACAGCCAAATCTCCTGTTTCTAATCATAATAACAATTTGGTCTAATGATATAAATGCATCTCACCTTTTGATCATATGTCTTTCCTCTGGTGTAGCTCATCCTCTGGTGTGTGCCTCATGCTCACAAATAATCACATCCTCATGCTTCCAGTTCCAAAAAACACACTGCAGCCAGCCTCCTCAGCTGTCTGAGTGAGCCACTTTATTAGCATATCAATAGGAGGTCCCAAAAACTCGAGGGTTCGGCCTCCAACAGCCAAACACACCTCTTACAAAGCTTGTGACCTCACAGGATATGACCTCACAGGATGTAAGTGACCATATAAGGATTTAACAACAGAACACAAAACAACCAATTACTACAGGACATGATACAATATACTAAATGACGATGACTAAAGTTCCTCGTGGATGGGATATTATCTGCAGGTGTACATCACTGGGAGACTTATGACAATACATTAATATAAAATTTTCCACAACATCATTAAGGCATATGTTTTGTTTTTGTTTTGTTATACGCAACTGTGTGGTTGATATAAGTCAAAATATGCTAAATTGAATGACTGTTTGTCCGTGCTCTATACAGTTGGCACAGTGTATATTAGCATGTACAGAGCGGATCATCTCTGGTAGTACATTGCACCAACTCAGGCAATTTATCTATATATCACCTTGTTTATCTGTTATACAATTTATGCCTATATATACAACAAACTATCCTACTGATTAGGGATCCTAAGACCCCTCACTCCTCCCAGTCACTGAGGTATTTCATTTAACCTACAGACTGGGATGATATGCACATGGTGTGTAACACTGTATCAACATAAAACCACCTGTATGGTTTTTTCCTATATATGCATTAGCATTTGGGTTTTTAGGTAGCGCCAATTAACCCCTTTCTTCTAGTTCATGCACAATTAGCAGAGTATCCTTGTGAATGCTCTATATAAGGGAGGCAGCAACCTGTTTTTGTACCATATAGGCTCATCCTAAGCGCAGTTTTTTTAAGTGTTGCTAACTAATTCTTCATTACTGCTTTATTAGTGCTCCTAGGTGTACATATATTAAGTGTACAACTTTGTTCTCCACTCCCTACTAGACACCTCTAGTAACCAGACCATCCTGCTGCAAATCACAATTTATAAAGTCTTGACTTTACTCCTTAAAGTGATTGTAAGATAAAAAGCCTTCTGTGTGCAGCAGCCCTCCTCAGCCCCCTTATATTTACCTGCACCCTATCTCTGTCCAGCGATATCCACGAGTGTCTCGGCCATCCAAAGGGTTCCATATCTGGACCCATCCATTCTGGAAATGTATTTAATCCGGTTATACAAAGCATCTCGCGTAACCTGGAAATACCCCCTCCTATTGATCTCCATGAGTAGGTATTTTCCAGGTCAGTAGGACTAGCGTATACTGGGACTATACCATCTCTCACAAGGTCTAACAGTGAAAAATTCACACTAAACTCTCGGGCTTTTCGCATTGCCTGACGCAATTGTGGATCATGGGTTAACACTCCCATAGTCACTGCTTCCTTTCCTGACAAAACAACACTGTCCACCCCTTAATCCCATAAGCGTGGGAGCCAACTCAATAGGGGTTCCCCAGACCTTTGTTTATATTGTTTTGCCAGCTCATGGAGTTCAGTTTGTGTAAACTCCCATACTTCTTCAAATTCAACATCTCTGGGGTTGCGATGATATCAAACTATCTCCTCATCCTCACTATAATTTGAGGAGAGCACATCCTCACAATCCCAATTTTGGGATGTGACAATGGCACGTATCCTGGCTTTACTAACAGGTTTACGACCCTTCCTTTTCCTTAAGGCATTAATTGATTTGGTCATGAGGGCTGCACACCGCTCTTGCAAATCATCAGCCCGATAAGTGGTTGAACGTACACACTCTGAAGAAACTGCTAGCTGGTCTTTTAATACCTTAACTTCTGCTTCTGCCTTCTCCCTTCTATGTGATTCAGTGTAAATAGTATGAAGAAAATACCAGCCCACTGTGGACACTGTCCTCTTCTCTTTTTTTACTTAAATCCAACCCCTTAAGGCTAAAATCTACAAAATGATCTGAGACTTAATCACCCCAAGTCAGCTTCAAGGGAGAAGCATACTTCACAAATTATTTAGCAAGAGGCTCCCACTCATTGTCTCTGGCCCAGATAGGTAAGCTGCACACTTCCTTCTGGCCACCAGAACCCTCTGCAGCCTTGCTTTTCCTAAACAGCTTATGCAGCATTTTACCTAGCACAAGCAACACACTACAGAAAAACAGGTCTGCTTAAATTGAATTATAGCACAGATCACGGCACAAGCCCCCAAATGTTTTGCTTGTGTCTATCTAGCAAGGTTACTCTGTGGTATAAGCAAGGAAGCTATGACTTCTGCAGTGTGTAAATGAGCTTTTACTATACAAAGATGCTGTACATACAAAATTACAATATTAGGAATACAATACAAGACTGACAGATATCTATAACAAGCAAAATGCCTAGCAAATGAACAGCCTATGGTCTATATCAGTACAAATACACTTAAAGGTTACTTATCTTCTGTTACTATATGTTCGTGATCTCCACTGGCAATGATTCTCCTTGAGCATCAGGCACCTTTCTTCTATCATGAGTAGCTTCTGATCTTACAGCCTCATGATGTGTGTGTCCCAATCTCTACTCACCCCTTTAATGTGTCAGGCTGTTTACCATAAAAATGAAAAATTTCTTTCTAGTGCCTGGAGGGGGGGTCCCCTTAGTATGCCTGTAAAGTGGCACATCTGCACCATGTATAGAACCTGCTGCAGCAAAAATGACATTTATGAAGAAAAAAAAGACATCTTCCCTGCAAGCTTTCTTTATTTTGTAAACAATGGCTTGGGGAGCCAGTCTGTATGATAAGGGCCACAATTTAGTGCACTCGGAACAAGATTAGAGATTTTTGGATAAATTATGGTGTTTGTTTTGCAGACTTTGGATAGAAGTAAAAGGTGCAGAAAAATTGGGCTTTGATTGTTGGTGGTGACTTCACACCGCAACCCTATAGAAGTACTGTTGATGAAAGCAAGAATTGGCCTTGCTGTAAAAAAAAAAAATGAAATTGTATGCAGCTGTCAAACAGGCACGAAAAAAATGGTCTTTGGGTGTTACTTGTGCCCATGAATTTGATGTCCGGGTCAAACATAGTTACATAGTTCCACAGTTAGTCAGATTCAAAAAAGACACAAGTCCATCTAGTTCAACCAAAAAAAAAAAATAAAATAGTAATAATAATAATAATACAATCCCATATACACAATCCTTCACCCACAGTTGATCCAGAGGAATGCAAAAAATCCCAGCAAAGCATTCTCCAATTTGCTACAGCAGGGGAAAAAATTCCTTCCTGATCCCCGAGATGCAATCAGATTTTCCCTGGATCAACTTTACCTACATATGATAGTACCCAGTTATATTCTGTACATTTAGGAAAGAATCCAGGCCTTTTTTAAAGCACTCTACTGAACTTGCCAGAACCACCTCTGGAAGGAGTCTAGTCCACATTTTCACAGCTCTTACTGTGAAGAAACCTTTCCGTATCTGGAGATGAAATCTTTTTTCCTCTAGACGTAGAGAGGAGGGAGGGTGTTATTGGTGACTTCACACTGTAACCCTATAGAGGTACTCTTAACAAAAGAAAGAATTGGCCCTGCTGTAAAAAATATGAAATTATATGCACCTGTCAAACAGGTGTGGAATAATTGGTCCTTGGGTGTTAATTATGTCCATGAAACTTATATCAAAACATTTCTTCCAGTTAAAATCAACACCCACAAAGCTAGGCAGCCTAGACTTGCAGAGATTCCACATCCCAAAAGCACTTAATCTGTGACATCGACATCAGGGGTGGCTTAATAGCTGCTGCTGCTAATCCAGGAATGATTCATTTTGATAAATGTCAGCCGGTCAACAGCTGACATTTATCTGTCACAAAATCTCCAGCAGTACTGAATGCCTGTTCAGAAAGCACACTGGATGCAGGGCATCCCAGCAGCTCAATTACATACTTGGTAAGGTCTGGCCCATGTCTGTTTTCGCCCCTAGATAATCTTCCATTATATGATGCAGATGCTGCCAATAGGATGTGGAAGCTGAAAGCCCTGGGCTTCAAGGACTAAAAAACTGCTATACTCTAGACCTGTATACTCTACAGCTGTAATAGAGACAGGGAAATTTGTAATTGGATGCACTTTAATTGATGGAAAGTGATGTTTGGTGCACTTTAACTTGAGGGCTGCTGCTGACAGAAATATCAAAACTATAAAAAATGAAAAAGGGGGAACAGCACCGCAGTCAGAAAAACTGCATCTCACAATTTCAAAAAAAGGGGGCAGGCATTGGGACAAAAAAAACAAAAAAAATTAACACGCAGCAACCAAAAAAAAAAAAAGGGGGGGGTATACAGTACTGTATACATCACTAATTGTTATGTAATGCAGTGTGAAACAGTAAAACAGCAGTAAAACTGCACCAACACACTATAATATACTGCAGTAAAACTGCGCTGACACACTACAATATACTGCAGTAAAATTGCACTGACACACTACAATATACTGCAGTAAAACTGTGCTGACAAACTACAATATACTGCAGTAATACTGTGCTGAAGCACTACAATATACTGCAGTCAAACTGCACTGACGCACTACAGTATACGGCAGTAAAACTGCACTGACACACTACAATATACTGCAGTAAAACTGCACTGACACACTACAATATACTGCAGTAAAACTGCCCTGACACACTACACTGACACTTCAATATACTGCAGTAAAGCTGCGCGGATGCTCTGCACTGCAGTATACTATGTTCACACTACACTGACACTCTACACTTACAATAGAATCACAATAGCACATTATAGCACACTAACTTGCTAGTAGCAATGAACAAAGCCCTATTCTATCTATTCCCACCCCCACAATCCCACTGCAAATTCTTATGGGAAGGAACCTTTTATAGTGTGGGGTGGGTCTATGAGCAATGAGCCCTGATTGGGCTTTCTCCAATCACGGCTCTGACAATGCTCTGTGCCACGATTGGGCAAAGCCTTCATTGCTTCAGCCAATCAGGGCTTAGAATGCACTGTGCAGCACACAGTGCATTGTGAGGCATTCGGCAGGCTGAACAAATGGTCAAACGCCCTGCCAATTCGGGTGTTTGTTGAACAGGCAAACAGCCAATGTTCGGGTCAAACTTTTGCTCGGCTTGAACTGTCTGCCCAACACTAATACCAACTGACTTGAAATAAGTATGCAAATGAGGAATATCACAATTCCTATTATGTATTTTGTTTCAAGTCAGTGAATTGGCATTCCAGCTAGGGAACACGAATCAGCATTGGCAGCCTCCATATTTCCACATGTTACTATAAAAGCATATTCTCTATTTTATTATTTTAAAAATTGTTATGTTTTCTATAGTCTGTTATATCAGACAATACACCGCAATGTAAATTTGTTTGCAATTAGGCAAACAAATTGTGATTTACATTTATCAGTTGTGTTTATTGCCAAAAAATTCTGATCAGGAGTCATCTCTTAGGAAAACACATGATGTTGGTGTCACCAGTAGACATGCAGATTTATGTTCTATGAAAAAATGACCCTGAACATGTAACAAGCAGTTTCAAAGGTGAGGCTTAATTCCTAAGAGGGCTTTCCAAGGAGATAACACAGAGCAAATTAATCACTTTTTAGATAGCTTTTATTAATACATTTGGAGTGTTTTAACATCTGTTCCTAAATTACCTGAAATAGATGTATGCATTCGTTTTAATGCAAGAACACTAACTTACCATTATCAAGAGGAAATTGTGCATGCTAACCAAATCTGAAACATGAACATTCGCTAATTGAAGCAATACACACTTCACTGTTTTTACACAGTCATGTTGAATTGAATTATACTGCAATTTCCTATTTCCAATTTTTTCCATGATAGAAAGAATAAGACCAGATGGCAATCACAGACTGATTTTACAGAATTAGGCACATTTTCCTGTTAATTGAAGAAGAAATATTACTGAATGAGAAATGTAAAAAGAGCATGCAAGTGTATTAAATGTGTTTTTATAGCTCAATGAAAAGAAATAGTAAAAAAAAAAAAAAAACATAACATAGAAAATTATGTTTGTGTATGCATTGTATTTTTGAATATTGTGAATTGAGAACATGTCTTAAATATATAGTAGATTATAGGCATCTTTGGATTACTGCTATTTGATGGTGTTCCATTAAAAGATTCAAAATATTTGAAAAAAGAAAAATATAAACTTAAACACAAACCTTCCAATAATTGTGAAATTGAGAGAGGGATAATGAAATTATAGTTTTAGTTTAAGTATAATAGGTTAAGGCTTACATGTAAGTCAACATTTAAATCAAACCATTGTTAATTCTACCTTTATCCACTATCCGTGCAACCTTTTCCATATTTGGAAATCTATAATTACTTGCTCTTAAATCTGACCAGTCAAGTATTATACAAATAGTAATGTCTTCCTAAAATAAGGACATTCAAAAGTTTTGATTATTTAGCATCATTTTTGATAGTGAAACAATTTGGTTACAAAGTTCTAGTTTTGATAAGCATCAGATATTCACATCTCTAAGCATTAGAAAAAAAACCCAGAAGATAAAACATTAGTAACTATTAACTGGAGCACATCAGTGTTACTTTTCAACATTATAGTAGGTTGAATAAAAAGAAAACTGACAGATCCCTACGTCCACACAAGTGATGTGAATGTGGGGACTCCCCCCATCAGAATACACAGATCAGTGCTGCAGCCATTGGATGCAAGCGCTGATCGAATGCTGGTTTTCCAACAGGACTGTTCGACAGAAGCCAGTCGTTTTACCAGCTTCTGTTGAACTGACAGTGGTACACACAGACAGAAATTTGGCCAGCACCTGTTGAACTGGCTGATTGTTGGTCTTTGTATACATGCCTTAACTGGGAATATCTGAGAATACATCTTCTGGAGTGAGCTGGGATGAGGTGGGCTGTAGAAATAAAAAAAAAAGTGTATGAAAATTAAACTTCAATAGCATATAGAAAAAACTGATTTGTACACCCACCATTATTTTTGCTTAAAATAAAATATGACAATCGCAATAAACTGAACTAAAATCACATATTTGAGAGCAGTATGAGGAGAAACATGTACACTCACCAGCCATGTTATTAGGTGCACCTTGCTAGTGCAGGGTTGGATCCCATTTTGCCTTCAGAACTTCATTACTTCTTTGTGGCATAGATTCAAAAAGGTGTTGGAAACATTCCCCAGAGATTTTGGTCCATATTAACATAATAGAAGTTGCTGCAAATTTGTCAGCTGCATGTCCATGATGCAAATCTCCCATTCCGCCACATCCCAAAGGTGCTCTGTTAGATTGAGATCTGGTGATTGTGGAGATCATTGGAGTATAATGAACTCATTGTCATGTTCAAGAAACCAGTTTGGGATGATTTGAGCTTTGTGACCTGGTGCATTATCCTGCTGCAAGTAGCCATCAGAACATGGGTACACTGTAGTAATAAAGGGATGGTCCAAAGTGTGCCAAAAAAAAAATACCCCTACACCATTATACCACCTCCAGCCTGAACCATTGATACAAGGCAGGATGGATCTATGCTTTTATGTTGTTTACATCAAATTTTTACCCTATCATCTGAATATCGCAGCTGAAATCAAGACTCATCAGACCAGTCAACATTTTTCCAATCTTCTATTGTCCAATTTTGGGGAGTCTGTGTGAATTTTAGCCTCAGTTTCCTGCTCTTAGACAGAAATGCCACCTGGTGTGGTCTTCTGCTGCTGTGGCCCATCTTCTTCAAGGCTCGATGTGTTGTGCATTCAGAGATGGTATTATGCATACCTTGATTGTAATGAGTGGTTATTCGAATTACTGTTGCCTTTCTATCATCTCAAACTAGTTTGTCCATTCTCCTCTGACCTTTGGCATCAACAAGGCATTTTTGTCCACACAAATGCCACCCACTGGATTTTGTCTCTTTTTTGGACCATTCTCTGTAAACCCTAGAAATGGTAGTGCATGAAAATTCCAGTAGATCAGCAGTTTTTGAAATACTCAGATCAGCCCATCTGGCACCAACAACCATGCCACGCTCAAAGTCACTTAAATCGACTTTCCTCTCTATTCTGATGCTTGGTTTGAATGTCAGCAATTTGTCTTCACCACATCTAGATGCCTAAATGCATTGAGTTTCTGACCTGTGATTGGCTGATTAGCAATTTGTGTTACCAGGCAATGGAACAGGTGTATCTAATAAAGTGGCCGGTGGGAGTATATATATATATATATATATATATATATATATATATATATATATATATATATATATATATTCATGTAGTTTTTTATTGGGATCTGTCTTTACACCCACTGAGTTACAGTAGAACTATAAGCTAAACTGTTTTATTTTGGATAAAGTAAGGGAGTGTTATAACCTCTCTGTTTTTGAATTGAGAGGAAATCCCTGCAAATTCCCTCCAGGTCACAAGAACAAGAACAGTTTTGACTTTAGTTACAGTATACTTTAAGGTTCATGTGATTATGGTTTGTGACATGTTTAGAATCACTCGCTTATAGTACAGTGCTAAAAATTAAATTATATATTGCTGCATATTCATTAAAAAAATACATTATTTTGTGCTGTGTTGTTTAGATGATTTGAAAAAAATGTCTGTGCTCAAATCCAAATAGCTTTCATTTAAATAAAATACAAAGTGCTAGGGGAATGACCATATGTTAAACTCATTTTTCAGTTAATCCTCTGCATACTGCTATTTACCCTTACATACTTGTAGAAAATATTTGCATAAAAACAGGGATTCTTATTCACATACAAAGCAGAAATTCAGCAGAAATTCAGCCGGCAACTCGATAACTCCTTAGTATTATCCTTTATTTGGCTACATCATATACACAGGATTAAAAAATGTTGTACACTAATATGCAAACCACAGTAAAAAAAGTGAAATAATATGTGCAGCAGTCAACATTCAAATGTGTCCCCACATAAAAGTAAATAAAATAAATAATATAAATGCAGCGCTACCTTCAAAGTGCTAATTGTAGTGTTAAAGACTGACTGAACACAGCCAAAAATGTTAAAACCATAAATAAAAAAAAAAAAATAGTAAAAATCCCATAGGCAGCTATTCAAAAACTAAAATGCTGTGAAAGGCTAATATAAATAACACACATGAATGAGTAAATACTATAATACACTTAGCCTAGGTTCACATTTGTGCGAACACAGACATCGCATTTGATTCGTACCCGGACTGAGGGGCCGATCGCCTGCGATGTCTGTGCACTGCGAGTTCAGCCATACAGTTGTATGGCTGAACTCACATTAAATTTACACAAAAACGGTGCAGGGACTTTTTATCCCCCGCACTGGAATCGGATTGCATGGGTGTTCTCACCTATGCGATCCAATTCCTGTGTGAGTTCACAGTTCACACTGTGATCTCTGAACCGATCTGGGGGTGTCATTAACAATGTATGGACACCCGCAGCAGTTCGCAGAGGGCAGTGTGAACTGCCTGCGAGGGAGATGCAATGCAGGAACCGGCACTATAACATAGTGTCCATAACATGTATCAAACAAAATAAACGTCCATTTAATTAAATAACATATCCAAAATCAGTCCCAAATAATAAAGTGCATGTGCAATAAAAAATAGTGAAATAATTGATGATAAAATGTGAAGATCAAGTGCTAGGTAGACATCAATTCTTAAATATTGTGATCACACTTGCTTCCACCATCCAAAAATCCACCAGGAGTGTGCGCCAGCAGCTCACCTTAATCAAAGACCACATTGGGTCTTACAGCGCTTTGGTATATGAATCCTTTATAGCAGATCACATACCACTCTCCTCTCCTTATTCAAAGACCACGGTGGGTCTGACAGCACTTTGATATACAGTATGGATCCTTTATTGCAATCACATTCTACTCTTCTCCTTATATATGGTATGTGTAACAGCAATAAAGGATAGTTACTGTTAAGGAATCTCCCACTGTGCTGTATTAATCCTCCTCCTCGCCTCCATTCAAGGACCATATAAGACAAATGAAATCGCCATAGTGCAGCAGTTCTGTAAAAATAGTAATTTCTTGAAAAGTAGTAACTAACATCTATAGTACAAGACAACCAACAATGGTAAAATCAGGACTTCTGGTCTGGACCGCAACCGGAAGTTACATCATCTGGCTCCTCCCTAGGGAGGAGCCTGGTAACGTCACTTCCGGTCGCAGTCGAGACCACGGTGGGTCTGACAGTGCATGGATATATGGATCCTTTGTGGCATCCATAAGGACTGTGACCGGAAGTGACATCAAGTGACGCCACTTCCGGTCACAGTCGAGAATTTACCATTGCTGGTTGTCTTGTACTATAGATGTAAGTTACTACTTTTCAATAAATTACTGTTTTTATGGAACTGCTGCACTATGGAGATTTAATTTGTCTTATATGGTCCTTGCATGGAGGAGAGGAGGAGAATTAATACAGCACAGTGAGATATTCCTTAACAATAACTATCCTTAATTGCTGTTACACATACTATATCCCTGGTTCTGTGCTCTAAGTAGAAGAGAGGAGAGTGGAATTTGATCTGCCATAAAGGATTTATATACTAAAGCGCTGTTAGACCCGCTGTGGTCTTTGATTAAGGTGAGCTGCTGGGGCACACTCCTGGTGGATTTTTGGATGTTGGAAGCAAGTGTGATCACAACATTTAAGAATTGATGTCTACCTAGCACTTGATCTTCACATTTTATCATCAATTATTTCACTATTTTTTATTGCACATGCACTTTATCATTTGGGACTGATTTTGGATATGTTATTTCATTAAATGGAGGTTTATTTTGTTTGATACATCTTATGGACACTATCTTTTAGTCATTAAGTGTATTATGGTATTTACTCATTTATGTGTGCCATTTATTTTAGCCTTTCACAGCATTTTAGTTTTTGAATCACTGCCTAAGAGATTTTTACTATTTTTTGATTCATGGATTTAAAGTTTTTTTTCTGTGTTCACTCAGTCTTTAACGCATACAATTTGCACTTTGAAAGTAGCGCTGCATTTATTTTATTTATTTTATATACACAGGATCAATGCTGACATGTTTTGGCCATTACAACCTTACTCATAGCAATGATTAAGCCAATGAGTAAGGCTATGAGTAAGGCTGTAATGGCCAAAACAGGACAGCATTGATCCTGTGTATATGATGTAGCCAAATGAAGGATAATACTAGGGAATTATACAGTTTCCAGCTGAATTTCTGCTTTGGATGTTCATTTAGGGGAATGGGGGTCTCCCCTAGCCCGAGCACCGAATCTCAGCAAGTATTTCTCAATTGTGCAGTTGAGTATTTACTTCTTGTATCCTTATTCACATATATTTCAATGCATGTTGAATCTGGCCAACTGCGTCAACCTGCATGCTCTCTGGTCATTGCCTGCTGTACTGCACAAAATGCGAAGTACTTAATTGCTTACAGCATGCTTTAAATTACATATAGTTCCAAAATTGCTTATAGTTAAACAGATTGAGGAGAACTAAAGATCCAGGTCTGTTCACTGACCTTTACTATTTTCCAAGTTATGCATGTGCCCTAGCAAGCCTGCTTTTTGTGTATCCATGATACAGCTGTTATTTTTAAACACTTCAGCCCCAGAAGGATTTACCCCCTGTCTGACCAAGCCCTTTTTTGCGATACGGCACTGCGTCACTTTAACTGACAATTGTGCGGTCGTGCGATGTTGTACCCAAACAAAGTCGACGTCCTTCTTTTCCCACAAATTGAGCTTTCTTTTGGTGGTAATTAATCACCTCTGCGGTTTTTATTTTTTGCGCTATAAACAAAAAAAGAGCAACAATTCCCGGTAACTCTGACCCTAGATGGCAAAAGGTGGATCGTAAATGCAGAACCTCCACTTCTGGAGCTTCGCCCCAAATGGGCTGATTCCTGGGCCGGCAGTCCTGGGAACTATCCCCCACATCGCCTGGCAGTGATGGAACTTTATTGTTCGCAAGTATACCATGACCATTAGAGTCAAATTATAGGTCAATTAGCCTTGTACCTATGTTTGACAGCTCTTGTTTATCTATACCTAGGTCTTGGGTCTTCCGTATCTGTTTTAAAGTTATACGCACTCGCACACGTTAGTAGCCTTAGATTCTACAATTAGTGCTATTTTATGACTGGTTATTTGTTCAGTTATGGTGCTGATGCTGTGGCGCAGGAAACTGCTCATTCGAGTCTTGGTACCGGTGTTCGGATGTCCGGGGTCTCCGCCTCCACTTCTCTGGGAGCTGTGTGGCCTCATGTCCTCATGGTCCCACCCTTAACTGGGGGGTGGCTGTGTGGATGTTGGGCCTCATCTGCTCCCTGTTTTTGCACCGCAGACTTATGCGTGCACTTGCTGACCCTCCCCCAAGTAGACCTTGTTTATTACGAGATATTAACCTTTTGTTTTTCCTCCATATTCTTTCTACTTTTCTCTCTCTCTCACTCCCCACTCTCCTCTCCCCTCTCATCCTGTCCCTCCTTCCTCTGTCTCAGGTTCAATTCCCTAAGAAATCAGTGTTCATGGATGCCTCCCTCCGATCCCTATGGCTACGGTAAATTTAATCTTACTTAAAGTAAGGGCCCCGGGAAAGAGACACAATCTCTACAGAGAACTGGGTCGCCTGCGGGGAGATGTGATCTTCCTACAGGAGAATCACCTTACACACACTACTTCTGTAAAACTTTTCTCCCAACAATACCCCCTGTCTGACCAAGCCCTTTTTTGCGATATGGCACTGCGTCACTTTAACTGACAATTGTGCGGTCATGCGATGTTGTACCCAAACAAAGTCGACGTCCTTCTTTTCCCACAAATTGAGCTTTCTTTTGGTGGTAATTAATCACCTCTGCGGTTTTTATTTTTTGCGCTATAAACAAAAAAAGAGCAACAATTCCCGGTAACTCTGACCCTAGATGGCAAAAGGTGGATCGTAAATGCAGAACCTCCACTTCTAGAGCTTCGCCCCAAATGGGCTGATTCCTGGGCCGGCAGTCCTGGGAACTATCCCCCACATCGCCTGGCAGTGATGGAACTTTATTGTTCGCAAGTATACCATGACCATTAGAGTCAAATTATAGGTCAATTAGCCTTGTACCTATGTTTGACAGCTCTTGTTTATCTATACCTAGGTCTTGGGTCTTCTGTATCTGTTTTAAAGTTATACGCACTCGCACACGTTAGTAGCCTTAGATTCTACAATTAGTGCTATTTTATGACTGGTTATTTGTTCAATTATGGTGCTTATACCATGACCTCCTTCCTCTGCCTCAGGTTCAATTCCCTAAGAAATCAGTGTTCATGGATGCCTCCCTCCGATCCCTATGGCTACAGTAAATTTAATCTTACTTAATGTAAGGGCCCCGGGAAAGAGACACAATCTCTACAGAGAACTGGGTCGCCTGCGGGGAGATGTGATCTTCCTACAGGAGACAAAGGGCGTGGCCATTGGGTCTCGAAGGGGAACTGCATTTGCACTAGACTCTATGTTAAGTGACCCAACTGGGCGATTTATGTTTTTGAAAGGTAACCTGGGTAGTATGCCATGTACTCTGGTGACTTTATATGCTCCCAACCACGATCAAGCAAGCTTTATCACATCTACTCTTAAGAAATTGAGGGACTTCTCCCGTGGCTGTATTCTCCTAGCTGGAGATTTCAATACTAGACATGTGCACACTGAAATATTTCATTTTGGAATTTCGTTTTCGTCCGAAAAATACATTTATTTAGTTACTCCCGAAATTCGTTTTCATTTATTTTGTTTTTCGTTAAAAAATGCATTCGTCCGAAAATCCAAATTAAGGTTGAATCTGTCATTGAAGGCTTATGGTGTCTGTCGAATGTTCAAAGAAGGTTTGACGGAGCAGCTAAACTGTACGACGCCGTATGGTTTACCTGCTCCGTCGAATCTTCTTAGAACTTTCAACAGACACCATAAGCCAAAGTACGTGTGTACTTAGTTCTAGCTATTTTACTGCTCCTCCTCTTTGGTTACAATCAGCCAATAACATTCATCATCATCATTATTTTTATTTATTTTTTCTCCCCTACGTCGAATCTTTTCTCCCCTACGTCGAATCTTTTCTCTCTATGTCGAATCTTTTCTCTCTATGTAGAATAATCTTGGACTAACAGAGTTAAGGTTAGGCACATTCAACCACAGGTTTGATGGACACAGATTGTTATTGTCATCATCATGTCGAATCTCCTATCTATATCGAACTGTTGTAGCAACGAAAGCGAAAATAAAGCATTTGTTTATGTCGGATCTTTCGTTTTTCGGATTCTGCACTTTCGTTATCGTTTGTTTAAAACGATAATGAAAATACCTGAAATTCGGACGAAAATGCATTCAGACGAAAACGAATGCACATGTCTATTCAATACCCCCCTGGAACCTATCCTTGATACCTCCAGGGGAGATCTAACATTTCTCACAAACATTTAATGTTAATACGCAAACACTTGCATGACACTCAATTGGTAGATATATGGAGGATCATGCACCCACGGGAGAGGGATTACACCCATTATTCTCAGATACATCAGACATACTCCAGAATTGATTTTTTCTTTATTGATCACCACCATCTCTCATTACCAATGAAGGCTGTTATTGAGACCTCTCCCATATCTGACCATGTACCGATCATGCTCATGGTTAAAATTCCATCTTTGCCCCTTAAATCTACTAACTGGAAGCTTAACAAAGAACTTATAGCTGATGACATAGATAAAAAAATGATAGAGGAGGCACTACTCCTTTACTTTAAGTAAAATGCACACCCTGGCACCTCACCTGGGAACACTATGGGAGGCTCATCAGGCTCATATCTGAGGCAAACTAATAAAACTAGGGTCCAGGAAACAAGGGAGCGGATGTTACATCAATCTAATCTACTTAACGAAATCAAAATTCTTGAGCAAAAACATAGAGCCAAACAGTCACGGGCAGTATTTCATATCCTGACTTCAAAAAGGGAAGAGCTGAAGTCTCTTTTTCATACAGAGCATAAGCAATAGGCACATATAGTGGCTCAAAGTTTTTATGAATGTGGAAACAAACCAAGCAAACTATTAGCTCGTTCACTACAGCAGAGGAAATCTGCTTCTTTCATAGCGAAAATCAAAAACTCTGCAACCACTATGGTCCACGATACTCCAAGCATAGCTAAGGAATTTTACCAGCACTTGTATCATGTTCAACATTCAGTTACAGATCGAGACAATAAGACAAGGCTCATCAGGGAATACTTGGCAAACGCCAATCTACCCAAACGTTCATCTGACATTCTAGCCTCTTTAGAGGGGGAGCTTACCACCTCAGAGCTACGCTTTGCCCTAAAGGCTATGGCTAAGGGTAAAGCACCGGGTCCAGATGGATTCATGGTGGCATATTATCAATCCTTTGCAAATATATTAATGCCTCACTTGACATCCTATGCCAGTGCGACCTCTGCTGGTGGTGGCTTCCGTCCCAAGACTATCCATGCACATATTACTGTTATCCTCAAGCCCGGTAAATATCCCAGCAATTGTGGAAGCTATCGCCCTATCTCCTTGTTGAATATAGATGCCAAATTGTATGCCAAAACCATCGCGAATAGACTCCTCCCCCTGATTCCGCAGTGGATCTCTAAAGACCAAACAGGATTCATCCCAGGTAGGGAGGCAAGGGACAACTCCCTTCCCACCCTTTCATTAATGTCACATGTTCGCAGATCCTCCCAGCTCACCCTCTTGCTTTCAACAGATGCTGAAAAGGCATTTGATAGGTTGGACTGGGAGTTTTTTATGGCAATGCTATCCCATCTGGTATTGGAACATCTCTCCTATCTCAAATTTCTGCCCTCTATAATCAACCTATGGCACAACTACACATAAATGGTACACTAAGCGAACCCTTTACCCTGCATAATGGCACTCGCCAAGGCTGCCCCCTCTCGCCAATTTTATTTGCTCTAACACTAGAACCTTTTTTATCTACGATAAGACAGAACCCCTGTATTCATGGGATCTCTGTAGGAAAATCAGAACACAAGTACGCTGCATATGCAGATGACATTTTGTTCTACATACAGCAGCCCCTGATATCCCTCCCTAACCTTATGTCTGAATTCTCAGCATATGGTGCCATTTCCAATTTCAAAATTAATATGACAAAATCAGAAATCCTAAATATCTCTATTCCCGCTAAAACTGTGGCCCACTTAAAACAAACCTTTCCTTTCAGTTGGCAGGTGCAAAAGATTAAATATTTAGGTATTTACCTTACCCCAAACCCAGCTGCCATATTCCGTGCAAATTTTATGCCCCTCCTAAACACTATAAGGTCTGACCTGCAGAAATGGTCGCAACTTGCTCATTCCTGGTTGGGAAGAATTGGAGTTGTAAAGATGAATGTGCTACCCAGGTTGCGGTTTATGATCCAAATGATGCCATATGGAATTCCGGTGGGTTTTTTCACCTTATTGAGCTCAATACTGGGTAAATATGTTTAGAACAGAAGATGCCCTAGACTTCCTAGGTCCCTTCTTATGAAACCCAAGAGTGAAGGAGGTCTAGCTCTACCTGATCTTAAGAAATACTTCATGGCAATTGTGTTAAACAGAATATCTGATTAGAAGTACCATAAAGATTTGGGTAGCCTTGGAAATAGAGCTAAGCGGTGTAGATCTTTTCACACAAATATGAATACCGAAGAAATACAGAAATGTATCTCCCAATATGTCACCGCTTACACGCGCTTCCTTCATGGCATGGGACTCTTTGTGTAAAATGAATAAATGGCCTTATAACTCCACTCTTTTGCCCGTTGTCGGGTCATAACTACTTCCCCCCAGGAAACATGGACCCCGGGATTCATGCTTGGAATCTTGGGGATACGATCCAACTTCACCAAGTTACTACCCCATCGGGTATTGTGCCTATGTCTACATTAAAACACAGCTCCACAATTACACTCATTGATCAATGGAGATACAGACAATTGGCAGCTTTTGTGCACTCTCTCCTGAAACCCCTACGGTCCTTGTCGGATCTAACCCCTATAGAGGCAACCTTCTCTGAAGACCAGCCTGTGGAGAAACCTATCTCTCACTTCTACCAGACTTTGCAAACGTTAACCTCCACGGGAGTCCCCATTTTTTTTTACGCAACTGGGAGCAAAATTTTCAAAAAGAATTGTCTGCAGCACAAAGATCCTCCATCCTCATAATGGCTCATACCTCCTCTGGGGCTTCTAAAATTACGGAGGTAAACTATACATTTCTGAAAAGATGGCACTATACCCTTGTGGTCCTCCACAAGACCTTCTCACAAGTTTCACCTTTATGCTGGAGAGGGTGCGGTGAAAGAGCAACACATGCTCATATTTGGTGGTTTTGTCCATTTATACGCCCATACTGGCTGACTATCTTATATTGGGCCAAGGAGATTCAGGGGTACAAGATTCCCAATGACCCGTGGTTTGTTTTGCTACATTGTACAGGTAAACCAGCAGGACCCTATAAGAAATCCATAACCCCTCACCTTCTTAATGCCGCAAAGGCACTCATTCCCCAATATTGGAAAAAAATGACCATACCAACGTTACGCCAATGGCTAGTGAAAGTAGATACTATTTACTACATGGAAGATCTGACTCTCTCCCTAAGAAATAAATCTGACCTAGCAAAGAAAATATGGTCCTGCTGGTTTGCATTCAAATACACTGCCGCATACATGGAAATTATGTCACAAACGGGGTAATGTGTTGCTAGACTGAGGCTCTGCATAAGTGAGATTGAACCGAGGCAGATACACCCACCTCACCCATCTTTGTCCTAACTCTGTACTCCCCATCTTTTCTTTTCTGTCTCTTACATTCTATCTTTACAAAGATGCTCCTTCTATAAAGAACCTTTAAAGGGAGATAATAATGTTTTCGCTCTATGTTTGATGAGTTTATTACAAATTTTTGAGGATTTGATCTAAGCTGAGCATACTGCACCTTGAAATTTGTTGTGGATGGCATGGGAATATGTTCACGTGGTATATAACGTCATTGCAAGGTACTCTCGTAAACTTGTTTTCACCTACTCTGTAATTTACACTGCATATTATGTACTGCATTATACATTTTTCTTAAATAAAAAATTAAACAAAAAAAAAAAAAAAAAAGTGCGACAATTTTGTAAAAGAAAGCAAGATTTTTTACTTTTTGATATAATAAATATCCCCCCCAAAAATATAAAAAAATGAATTTATTCCTCAGTTTAGACCAATATGTATTCTTCTACATATTTTTGGTAAAAAATTGCAATAAGCATATATTGATTGGTTTGTGCAAAAGTTATTGCGTCTACAAAATAGGGGATAGATTTATGGCATTTTTATTATTAATTTTTTTTTATTAGTATTGGCAGCGATCTGTGATTTTTATCAAGACTTTGACATTACCGTGTACAGAACAGACACTTTTGACACTATTTTGGGACCATTGACATTTATACAGTGATCAGTACTATAAAAATACACTGATTACTGTGTAAATGTCACTGGCAAGGAAGGGGTTAAACACTAGGGGGCGATCAAGAGGTTAAGTGTATTCCCAAAATGATACTAAAAAAACACCCCCAATGATTGAATCAGCTCATGTAAGTCAAGAGATTGTATATGATCTATACGATTCGTCAAACTGACGTGCTCCTTCCCAAGTAGCAGTAAACAATAACCCTAAGAAAAAAGAGGAGGGGCCAGATTGGTCCCAAGAATGCCAACAGAAAGAGAAGCTACCACGTATATAGATCAAAAGTGTACAAAAAAACTTTATTGGAATTCCGTATAAAAACAATAGTAAGGAATCCCACATCTGCGGGTCTAGTCCACACAGGTGGGATCCGTTCCTCCACAGTATCAAGAGACCATGAAAAATAAAAAAGCAAAAAGCAATGTTGTATTTAAAAAATAGACAGTGGTGGGTTGACCCACCTTACCCTAAATTCCCTATCCAGACCCCAAGTACCCCAGGGAGACCAAGCAATGGTGTGCTGATAAATGGATACATTCTTGTGAACTGCTAGCTCAGATTCCACACACTGGAAAGAACACCACCAAGTGCAGGGGTGTGGGCTAATGGTACTCAGTGACACCTGTGACTGGACTTATGTGTTTAATACACGTATATTAGATGCAGCCGCTAAATGGGCAATAGAAAGTCCAAGTCCTAATAGTGCGGTGATATAACATAAATGTGGATGCCATGATGTGGATGACGCTGTATGTCAATATATGACAGGGTACACACGGTGTAAGCCCCTGACCAGGGTTGAGGCCGGTGCACTTGGTCCCGGCCGGGTCTAGGATAAGTGGACCGCAGAGATATAATTTCAATAAAATGTATAGGCTACATCAAGATTAGTTTCACCGGCATCATTGCTTCAGCATTCACATGTGATCCCTGTGTATAATTTGAATGGACATACAGTCATTGGCACCCAAAATGCCCAGGGTACCAAGCATGGGGTGTATACAGTCCTGTACTTGGAGCTGGCTCCTATGATAGGTGTATAATAACTGCCTCAGTATTTCCACAATATGCAGCGCTGTTCAACTGAACGATCTGAGCATGGGGGAAAAGTGTATAGCGGTTCTGCGGCAGGTATAGGTCAGTTCAAGACACAAAGTTCTTACCCATTCTGCCGTTCAGTGCAATAACCGGCCGACCCCCTCCATGCAATCAAGAGACCAGTCTGTGGAGACTCGGGACCCGCTTAGCCTGTGAATCCTTGTTTGGCTTCCATCAAGGAAGGGTCGACTTGGCATGCTGGGACTTCCGCATGAGCGTGCTGTTGGTACACTGTGTGCTGTATAGGTGGATGGCCACTGGAGGGCACTGCTTCACATGTCCATAGCAATACTGCTGTGCGGGATATCCATAGAGGAGCCAGGCTGTAAATGTTGAAGGCTTACTCTAAGACAGGGAGAGGGAAGGGGGGAAGAAAGGGGGGACCCCCAGCGTCTATGGCATTGAATTGTCGACGCGTTTTGTGCTAAACCACTAGCACTTCATCTGGACAATATACTTCAATAACAATCATCTTTATATAGGGGTTACTCCCCAATCAAAAAATATATTACAATTACACCTAAAAAAAAACTTTAGCGCCATCTTGTGGTGACAACTTGGAATAGCAATCAGATCGTCTAAAGAATACACAGGTATAGACAATGCAAATAACAATAATCTAATATCAGATAAAAAAGAAGAAAATTTTCATACTGATAATGGTAGCCGGCTTATAAATTCCCACAATAGGGGGCATGGATAGATTCCAGGAGGAGAATGGAAACCGCAAGAGCAAATAACAAAGAACAAAATACAAAGAACTAACCGCGGGGAATAAGGACCCACCAAAAACAGGTCCCCAAAGGAGGTAGTGGTCAACCAAATGTTATCCCTATGGACCTAGCTAATCCCGTGAAAGGGAAGGTAAAGGGGAAGGGAGGGAAGGGAGGGGGGGAGGGGGGGGAAGGGGGGAAAGGAAGGACCGGACAGGGGAGGGAGTGGGGGGGAAAGGAAGGGGGAGGAGGGGGGAGGGGGAAAAGGACTGCCAGTGTCCATCCTAATATGTCCCCATGTGTAGTCTAGGAAGTCAAAGCTCCAGAAATATATATATATATATATATATAACTAAGTTCTGCATTCAAGCCCAAGGGCTGGAGTTTCTGGAGTCTATATATGCAAGCTTTTTCTTTCTTTAAAAGGACCGTGTCAAAATCACCTCTGCGATCTGAGAGGTTAAGAGCATAAAACCCCTTGACAGTGAGGCCTATTGTCTTACCATGATGGACCTGCAGAAAATGTTGGGCTATTGGCGTCTCTTCCTTGAGGGAAATGCTTTTTAGATGTTCCGTGAACCGAATTCGTAGCTTGTGCCTGGTCTTACCAACATATAGTTTTTGACAAGGGCATTCTAAAATGTACAGAACCCTCGATGTACTGCAATTAATAAATGAGTCAATTGTGTACTCATGGCTTGAATTCGAGTCAAGGAATGTTTGGGTGCAGTCAACGGACCTACATGTGGTACAGTGGCCTCATGGGAACATTCCCTTCATTCTAGGTAGATCTGTGAGCCAGTTCCTATCAATAGGGTTTCTGAATTCAGACTCCACTAGCTTGTCTTTTATGTTTCTTGCTCTTTTGGCTACCATGAGGGGTCTGTCTCCAACAATCTCTCTCAGCTTGTCGGATCTAGTCAAAATGTGCCAGTGTTCAGATAATATAGATCGCAGCTGTTGCCACTGTACTCCAAATGGAGTAATGAAGCGCACTGGCTCATTTTTCAAAGGTCCATCTTTGTTCTGGGGAATGAGTAGATCAGCTCTAGTCCTGCGTCCTGCAAGGCTTTTGGTTCTCCTGAGTGTACGGTGTGAGTATCTACATTTACAAAATCGCTGGTATAATGATTCGGATTCACGTCTGTAGACCTCCTCTTTGGAGCAGTTTCTCCGAATTCGGAGAAACTGTCCCACGGGGATGCCCTGTATTAGTGATTGAGGATGATGGCTATCAGCCCTTAGCAGGGTGTTGGCAGCCGTATCCTTGCGGAACGTGGAGGTGACCAATTGGCCACCTATAGCCTTTATATGTAGATCCAGAAACAAAATTTCACTCGGATCTGCTATGAAAGTTAAGTGTATATTGCGTTTATTATTGCCCAGTTCATCCATGAACTGCAAGAGCTCAGGGTGAGTACCCGTCCACACCATAAGCACATTGTTGATATACCGCAGCCACGCATGGGCGTGACCACGGTATAACAATGAAGCGTAGACGTCTCCTCATCCCACCAACCGAGGTGGAGACAGGTATATGCTGGTGCCCAGGATGCTCCCATGGAGGTCCCACGGAGTTGATGGTAATAATGTTCAGCAAATCTGAAAAAGTTGTTTTTGAGGGCCATGTCTAATAGCTCCAGGATAAGCTCATTTTGCGCACCCATTTAAGGGAATTTCTGGTCAAGAAAATGATGTACTGCCAGGATTCCCCATTCATGTGGGATGGACATGTAAAGAGATTCCACGTCTATCCCAACCAAGAGGGCCCCCTGAGGAATGCGCAAATCAAGTATTTTATTTAGCACATCCCCAGTATCCTGAACATATGAGGGCAATAGTTCAACCAGACCCTTAATCAGGCTGTCAATATATTTACCCACCCTCTCTAAAGGGCCTCTTACTGCCGAGACGATAGGTCCCCCCCGGAGGATTTTCCAGATTTTTATGTATTTTAGGTATTATATAAAATACAGGAATATTAAAGTCTTCCACCTTCAAGAAATCATATTCTTTTTTGGAGATAAGTGAGGCCTCTAATGCCCATGATAAGCAATCATTAATGCGTATCACCAGGGGACCAAATGGATTGTGATCGAGTTTTTTGTAGGTAGACCGATCTGACAGTAGGCGGTGTACCTCATACATGTCAATGGGGAGCAGTACCACATTCCCCCCCTTTATGGCTAGGTTTGATAATAGCTTCTTTAGATGTACGCAGTTTCCTTAAAGCTTGACGTTCAAGGGGTGGTAGATTGCCCGCCTCATTGGTATGCCAGTTGATCTTGGCGAGATCCTCCTGTACTAAGTCCAGGAAGATTCCCAGTCTTCTGTCTTTTCTAAATTGGGACATTTTGGTGGACCTAATATGTAGCCCTGCCTCCCTCCTCCAATTGCCACTGGGGGAGTATCTTCCTCATCAGAGGGAGTCTCACATTCCTCAAGTAGAGATTCCAATTGTTGGAGGGCCACAGCATCTCCTGGGTTTAGTTCCCCTCCTACATTTGACCTGTCTGAGTAAAGCGATCTATAGTAAACTTTCCTGAGGAACAAATTGAGGTCTTTATAGATCTCAAGTCCCTCCATGGTTTTGGAGGGGGAAAATGAAAGTCCTCTACTGAGGAGGGCTAGATGTCTATTTTCCAGTTTAAATTGGGAAAGATTAATAACGGTAAAGTCCAGATTTTGACTCCTTGTGAATGTGCGGTCCCCTTTCTCATATGTTCTCCTATATGTTTCCCTCTTCCTTTGCCGTGACTTTTTGCGCCTCCTGTTGTTTCTACTCTGCTTTTCTTTAGAATGCCCTTGGTGGGAGGGGAAGACCCCACCAATTCCAGTGGGTCCCTGTCTAAAAAAAGATACCGTGTTGGGCACTTCGTCTTCACTACCGGATTATTGGGCGCTGGTGAGTGGTGGAACTACTGCCATAGCGTCCCAGGCGGGAGCTATGGGGCCCCACAGCCGAGTAGGTCCCCGTGAGTCAGCGTGCAAGTGAGCGGGCGCCGGGTGAGCCACCGAGCTGCCCATCCGTTGGGCGCTTGTACAGTCACACTGACTGTGCAAGCGGATGCAGCTGGGCGGCTTGGTGGGCGGGTGAGGGAACGTACTAGACGCTGCCAGCTGGGAGGCTCGGTGGGTGGACTGGCCAATCAGCGGGTGGCGGAGCAGAGAGATGACATCATCTCTGACTGCCCAGGGCCCGTCCTACATCCCAGCAGTTCCGCCCTCACTCACTGTGCAGGCAGCAGAGAGATTACATCATCTCTCTGCTGCCTGACTCAGACTGGGAAACAGTTAGTGTCAATCCCCATTCCCCACCTTAGCAAGAAAGTGACAATCTTCAACTTGTGGCAAGTGGACAATCCGTAACTTGTGGCAGGTGACGTGGCAAGTGGACAATCCGCAATGTGTGGCAGGTGACGTGGCAAGTGGGAAATTTGCAACGTGTGGCAGGTGACGTGGCAAGTGACAAGCCGCAACTTGTGGCAAGTGGAAAATCCACAATGTGTGGCAGGTGATGTGGCAAGTGATAATTCGCAACTTGTGGCAGGTGACATAGCAAGTGGACAATTTGCAATGTGTGGCAGGTGACGTTGGCAAGTGACACGCTCAGGGCTCCCACTGATTCTGCATTATGGTGAGTTGAACTATTTCATTTTTATATAACAATGTAATAATAGAAATAATGTGTTTCAGTCATCCTGACACCATAACAACCATGGTGCCGTGATGATTGAAGCACCAACATTCATTGTTCATTTTTTTTTTGGGGGGGGCGGGGGCCCATTCAACATTTTGCTATGGGGCCCTGTGATTTCTAGTTATGCCCCCCACGCTGGTGTCAGTGCCTGCCTTGGAAGGATGTCTGCGTTGATGTGACCTACCCCGCCGTCCCCCTGTAGTTAAGTAAAAAATGTCATCCCTTTCCCAGTCATCTAAATCACGTTTAAATTTACTTTGTTTGGTGAGCTTAAAATTCTTTTGGGTTTTGTCTACCTCTTTTTTTTTTTTGGGCTGGTTGAACTATTGCCCTTATATGTTCAGGATACTGGGGATGTGCTAAATAAAATACTTGATTTGCGCATTCCTCAGGGGGCCCTCTTGGTTGGGATAGACGTGGAATCTGTTTACACATCTATCCCACACGAATAGGGAATCCTGGCAGTACATCATTTTCTTGACCAGAAATTCCCCCAAATGGGTGCGCAAAATGACATGGCCCTCAAAACAACTTTTTCAGATTTGCTGAACATTATTACCAACAACTCCGTGGGACTTCCATGGGAGCAC
Organism: Aquarana catesbeiana; assembly: GCF_042186555.1. NCBI lineage: Eukaryota > Metazoa > Chordata > Amphibia > Anura > Ranidae > Aquarana > Aquarana catesbeiana. The sequence continues at coordinate 434,310,864 of NC_133328.1, forward strand.
CCTGGGCACCAGTGTATGCCTGTCTCCACCTCGGTTGGTGGGAGGAGGAGACGGTCTATGCTTCATCGTTATACCACGGCCACACGCGCGTGGCTGCGGTATATCGACAATGTGCTCGTGGTGTGGACGGGTACCCACCCTGAGCTCCTGCAGTTCATGGATGAACTGGGCAATAACAAACGCAATATACACTTAACTTTCACAGCAGATCTGAGTGAAATTTTGTTTCTGGATCTACGTATAAAGGCTATAGGTGGCCAATTGGTCACCTCCACGTTCCGCAAGGATACGGCTACCAAAAGCCTTGCGGGATGCAGGACTAGAGCTGATCTACTCATTCCCCAGAAAAAAGATGGACCTTTGAAAAATGAGCCAGTGCGCTTCATTACTCCATTTGGAGTACAGTGGCAACAGCTGCGATCTATATTATCTGAACACTGGCACATTTTGACTAGAGCCGACAAGCTAAGAGAGATTGTTGGAGACAAACCCCTCATGGTAGCCAAAAGAGCAAGAAACATAAAAGACAAGCTAGTGGAGTCTGAATTCAGACACCCTATTGATAGGAACTGGCTCACAGATCTACCTAGAATGAAGAGAATGTTCCCATGAGGCCATTGTACCACATGTAGGTTCGTTGACCGCACCCAAATGTTCCGTGACTCGAATTCAAGCCATGAGTACACAATTGACTCATTTATTAATTGTAGTACATCAAGGGTTCTGTACATTATAGAATGCCCTTGTCAAAAACTATATGTTGGTAAGACCAAGCGCCAGCTACAAATTCGGTTCATCTAAAAAGCATTTGCCTCAAGGAAGAGACGCCAATAGCACAACATTTTCTGCAGGTCCATCATGGTAAGACAACAGGCCTCACTGTCAATGGGTTTTATGCTCTTAACCTCTCAGATCACAGAGGTGATTTTGACACGGTCCTTTTAAAGAAAGAAAAAGCTTGCATATATAGACTCCAGACACTCCAGCCCATGGGCTTGAATGCAGAACTTAGTTTAAAAATATTTCTGGAGCCTTGACTTCCTAGACTACACATGGGGACATATTAGGATGGACACTGGCAGTCCTTTTCCCCCTCCCCTCCCCCCTCCCTCTCCCTTCCTTTTTCCCCCACTCCCTCCCCCTGTCCCGTCCTTCCTTTCCCTCCTCCCCCCCTTCCCCCCTCCCTTCCCCTTTCCCTTCCCTTTCACGGGATTAGCTAGGTCCATAGGGATAACATTTGGTTGACCCCTAGCACTACCTCCTTTGGGGGCCTGTTTTTGGTGGGTCCTCATTCCCTGCGGTTAGTTCTTTGTATTTTGCTCTTTGTTATTTGCTCTTGCGGTTTCCATTCTCCTCCTGGAATCTATCCATGCCCCCTATTGTGGGAATTTATAAGCCGGCTACCATTATCAGTATGAAAATTTTCTTCTTTTTTATCTGATATTAGATTATTGTTATTTGCATTGTCTATGCCTGTGTATTCTTTAGACGATCTGATTGCTATTCCAAGTTGTCACCACAAGATGGCACTAAAGTTTTTTTTAGGTGTAATTATATATATTTTTTGATTGGGGAGTAACCCCTATATAAAGATGATTGTTATTGAAGTATATTGTCCAGATGAAGTGCTAGTCGTTTAGCACGAAATGCTTTGACAATTTGATGCCATAGACACTGGGGGTCCCCCTTTCTTCCCCCCTTCCCTCTCCCCATCACTGTCTTGGAGTAAGCCTTCAACATTTACAGCCTGGCTCCTCTATGGATATCCCTCACAGCAGTATTGCTATGGACATGTGAAACAGTGCCCTCCAGTGGCCATCCACCTATACAGCACACAGCGTACCAACAGCACACCCAGCACACCAAGCCGACCCTTCCTTGACAGAAGCCAAACGAGGATTTACAGGCTAAGCGGGTCCCGAGTCTCCACACGCTGGTCTCTTGATTGCATGGAGGGGGTCGGCCGGTTATCGCACTGAACGGCAGGATAAGTAAGAACTTCATGTCTTGAACTGATCTATACCTGCCGCGGTACCACTATACACTTTATCCCCCATGCTCAGATCGTTCAGTTGAACAGCGCTGCATACTGTGGAAATACTGAGGCAGTTATTATACGGCTATCATAGGAGCCATCTCCAAGTACAGGACTGTATACACCCCATGCTTGGTACCCTGGGCATTTTGGGTGCCAAAGACTGCATGTCCATTCAAATTATACACAGGGATCACATGTGAATACTGAAGCAATGATGCCGGTCAAACTACCCTTGCTGTAGCCTATACATTCTATTGAAACTATATCTCTGTGGTCCACTTATCCTAGTCCCGTCCGGGACCAAGTGCACCGGCCACAACCCTGGTCAGGGGCTTACACCGTGTGTACCCTTTCATATATTGACATACAGAGTCATCCACATCATGGACATATCAGGCATCCACATTTATGTTATATCACCGCACTATTAGGACTCAGACTTTCTATTGCCCATTAAGCGGCTGCATCTAGTATACGTGTATTAAACACATAAGTCCAGTCACAGGTGTCACTGAGTACCATTAGCCCACACCCCTGCACTTGGTGGTGTTCTTTCCAGTGTGTGGAATCTGAGCTAGCAGTTCACAAGAATTTATCCATTTATCAGCACACCATTGCTTGGTCTCCCTGGGGTACTTAGGGTCTGGATAGGGAATTTAGGGTAACGTGGTGTCAGCCCACCATTGTCTATTTTTAAATACAACGTTGTTTTTTGCTTTTTTATTTTTCATGGTCTCTTAATACTGTGGAGGAACGAATCCCACCTGTGTGGACTAGACCCGCAGATATAGGATCCCTTACTATTGTTTTTATACGGAATTCCAATAAAGTTTTTTTTGTACACTTTTGATCTATATACGTGGTAGCTTCTCCTTCTGTTGGCATTCTTGGGACCAATCTGGCCCCTCCTCTTTTTTCTTAGGGTTAAGTGTATTCCCTTAGTGTGTTCTAACTGTAGGGGGATGGGCTCACTAGAACATGACAGAGATCACTGGTCCCAATCACTGGGAGCAGTAGATCCCTGTCATGTTGCTAGGCAGAACTTGTTTACATAGGCATCTCCCCATTCTGCCTCTCCGTGCCATGATCGCAGGCCACCTGTGGACATCAAGTCCGTGGGACCCGTGGGCACGCTCCTTCAGTGCACGGTGTGCTCGTGTCTGCTAGCCGCCGACGATGGAGTGACGTATGGGTATGTGGCTTTGCGCACCCGTGCTGTTTTCTTCATTCAAAATTGAAATTCGGACAAAGTTTTTATTAGTTGGAGATTCAGATGTATGTGAATTTCCCAATTACAATTGTAATGAATTTAAATGAATCCGAAAGAAATAGAATATAAAAGAATAGAATAGAATAGAAAATAAAAGAATAGCATAGAAAATAGTAGAGTAAAACAGAACAAAATAAAATAGAAAATAAAATAATTTTATTAATAAAAAAATTGTGAGCTGAGCTATGGTGACATGAATAGTGATCAACAAAGATAGTGTGAACATTTTCTGAAAAAATAAAAATTTTCAATATGGTCACTCAACTCTTCATATAGCCCATATACAATCAAAAACACATATGGATTGTGGATTATGGATTGTAACATACATACTGCTAGAAATCCTGAGTGACTGAGAGGGCACATTAACATGTGAGTGCACACCGGGCGGGGGGAACATTGTTGTTATTTATGCAAATGACTTATTAGACTATTATTGAGTTCCTCTCTGTGATCTCTTGGTACATGCCATTAATTAATATGAGATTAAATCACTTGGAAGCAAGTAAGGGAACTGGAACCAGTGTTACTGGAGATGCCATATCCACACTTAAGCATTTTATGGCCCACCATCTGGGGTCATACATTTCTGGTGAGTGCATGGTGTAAAGGAAGGAGTGTAAGTCACCATCACTATATGATGCTGAGTTGTATTGTTTAGTATGCATAGCATTTTAAGTAATATTCTGGATATGATGAGACTTTTATTATAATTTTAAAGTTTTTTATATCTATGAGGAACAATGTATGTTTTGATGGTATATGGGCTATATGAAGAGTTTCACGACCCTTTTGGAAATTTTCACAGTGCCTTTGTTGTTCACTATTTATGTCACCATAGCGCAGCTGACAGTTTTTATTATTTTGGAAAGTTAGTATATCAGGCAAAAAAATTATCTTGGCCTGGGGGTGTTTTGCTGCTGTGGGAATAATTCATTTTGATTTATGTTTCCTGGGCACAGAGAGTAAAAGATTATACTGAGTAGAATAGAAAAAAACATTAAAATAGAATAAAATAGAAATAATATAACCATCTTTCAAAATTCTAAATCGAATAGAATACATTAGAATAGAAAAGAATGGAATAGAAAATAAGATAATAGAATACAAAAGAATAGAATAGAAAAAGCAATAGAATAGAATAGAAAAAGCAATAGAATAGAATAAATTAGAAGGAATATAACCATCTTCCGAAAAATCAAATTTCGAAAAGAATGAATAGATTAGAAAAGAAAAGAATGGAATATAAAATACGATAATGGAATAGAAAAGAATAGAAAAGAAAAAATTATAAAATAGAGCAAATTAGAAAGAATATAACCGTCTTCCAAAAGACCAATTTAGAATAGAATGAATTTGAATTGGAATAGAATAGATTAGAAAGATTACAATAGAAAAGAATAGAATAAAATAGAAAAAAACAATAGAATAGAATTCAATATAAGAGAATAAAATACAGTAGAATAGAATAGAAAGAATATAACTATCTTTGGAAATTCGAATTTCAAATAGAATACATTTCAATAGAATAGATTAAAATAGAAAATAATAGAATACAAAAGAATAGACTAGAAAAAAAATCAATAGAATAGAATTTAATAGTATAGAAAAGAATAAAATAAAAAGAATATAACCTTCTTCCAAAATTCTAATTTCAAATAAAATAAATCTGAATTTGAATAGAATAGAAAACAATATAATAGAATTCAATAGAATACAATTACCGGTATATTATTTTCTATTCTGTTCTCTTATTTTCTATTCTATTCTTTTCTAGTCTAATCTATTCTATTTGAAATTTGAATTTCAGAAGATAACCATCTTCTGAAATTAAAATTTTTCATAGAAAAGATTAGACTAGAAAAGAATAGAATAGAAAATAAGAGAAAATAGTAGAATATAAAAACAATAGAATAAATTAGAATATAACCGTCTTCCCGAAATTAGAATTTTGAATAGCATGAATTTGAATAGAATAGAATAGAATAGAACATAATAGACTAGAAAAGAATGGAATAGAATAAAATAGAAAAAACAATAGAATAGAATTCAATAAAATAGAATAAAAAAAGAAAGAATATAATGAATAGAATAAATTCACTCATCCATGTCTTTATGGACCTTGCTTTGTGCACTGGTACACAGTCATGTTGGAACAGGTAAGGGCCATCCCCAAACTGTTCCCACAAAGTTGCGAGTATGAAATTGCCCAAAATTTCTTGGTCTGCTGACGACCTAAGAGTTCCCTTCACTGGAACTAGGCGGCCAAGCCCAACCTCGGAAAAACAACCCCGCACCATTGTCTCCCTCCACCAAATGATTTGGACTAGTGCACAAAGCAAGGTTCATAAAGACATGGATGAGCGAGTTTGGGGTGGAAGAACTTGACTGGCCTTCACAGAGTCCTAACCTCAACCCGATAGAACACCTTGATTTTGAGTATAGACTGCGAGCCAGGCCTTCTCGTCCACATCAGTGCCGGACCTCACAAATGCGCTTCTGAAAGAATGATCAAACACTCCCATAGACACACTCCTAAACCTTGTGGACAGCCTTCCCAGAAGAGTTGAAGCTGTTATATCTGTAAAGGGTGGGCCAATTCAATATTAAACCCTACAGACATATGCTGCATACACTCGTGTGTGGGCTCCAGCGGACAAAAGTTTGACAGACTTAGATTTTAAACATGTTTCAAGTCTGTCCGATGGACTCGAGTCCGGTTGAAAAGTCCACTCGTCTGTATGCTAGTCCGACGGACAAAAACCGTTGCTAGTGGCTACTAGCTATCAACTTCCTTGTTTTAGTCCGGTCGTACATCATCACATACTAATCCGTCGGACTTTGGTTGATTGTGTGTAGGCAAGTCCGTTCATTCGGAAAGTCTGTCGTAAAGTCCGTCAAAAAGTATGCGGGACAAAGTCTGCTGTAAAGTCCGATCGTGTGTACATGGCATAAGACTGGGATGCCATTAAAGTTCATGTGTGTGGGTGTGTGTAAAGGCAGGTGTCCCAATACTTTTGATGGCATAGTGTATATAACAATGTACAACCAATATAAATGCATAGCTCTGTTGATGCTCTATCCAAAATTTCAAACATGTGTGTAAACAAAAATTAAAATGCATAAAATATATTTTTACTTCATAAGTTTACACATAAAGAAAAAAAAAGATTATATGTCTGCTTTTGTAAATATATCTTAACACATTTTCTTTTCTTAGTTTGTTTAATATCATAAATAATTAAAGCCATGTATTTGACTTATAAACATTCTGTATTTTCCTGTTTTTTTTTTAATTTATTTATAATAAATCATGTAATCCCACTAGTACACATAAGACACAATCATATGTTGACTAATTAGTCTGTAATGCACTGAATCTCAGTATAACATTGCGGTGCTCCTTCTTGCCTGAAATATACATATCCATTACATTAAAAATAAACAATTAATCAAGTTCCTCAAATTTAAGGAATCAGAAACATTGGTTTATCCTAATGGGAAATTAACACTCTGTTAATAAGTAGAGTTTACTTACACGTTATTCTGTTGAAAATGATCAGTAAAACATATCAATATTTGTCATTCTACCTACTGCATTTGTAATTTGACTAATGGATCCAATTTACTAATGCTTCAAAGTGGATGTTGTAAAACAAATTTATTTGCCACTACTCCAATAAAAGATGATCTTGCACATATATATGTTTTTAAAATTGAATAAAATATAAAGAAAATCCGAAATGTTACTAAATGATGTCAAGAGTTTTTCTTTACCTGTTCACCAATCAGAATTCACCAATCTGGGTAGTAGAAAATCCGTATTATTTCTGTTCATTTGGTTCCTCTATCAACTGTCACTTTTAGTGTAGTTTTATATATATATATATATTTTCACAGTATCTCCCAAAAGTGAGCACACCCCTCACAATTTTGTAAGTATTTTATTATTTTTTCTTGTACAGCTTAAAAACAGTGTAAATGTGCTGTCCCTTCAAGATAACTCAACACACATCCATTAATGTCTAAACCCCTGGCAACAAAAGTGAGTACATCCTTAAGTGAAAATGTCCAAATTGGGCCCAATTAGCCATTTATCCTCCCCGGTGTCATGTGACTCGTTAGTGTAAAAAGGTCTCAGGTGTGAATGGGGAGCAGGTGTGTTAAATTTGGTGTTATAGCTCTCACTCTGTCATATTAGTCACTGGAAGTTCAACATGGCACCTCATGGTAAATAACTCTCTGAGGATCTGAAAAAAATAAGTGTTGCTCTACATAAAGATGGCCTAGGCTATAAGAAGATTGTCAAGACCCTGAAACTAAGCTGCAGCACAGTGGCAAAGATTATACAGCAGTTTAACAGGACAGGTTACACTCAGAACAGACCTCACTACAGTCAACCAAAAAAGTTGAGTGCACGTGCTCAGTGTCATATCCAGAGGTTGTCTTTGGGAAATAGACATATGAGTGCTGCCAGCATTGCTGCAGAGGTTGAAGGGGTAGGGGATCAGCCTGTCAGTGCTCAGACCATATGCCGCACACTTCATCAAATTAGTCTGTATGGCTTTCGCCCCACAAGGAAGCCTCCTCTAAAGATGATGCGAAAGAAAGCCCATAAATAGTTTGCTGAAGACAAGCAGACTAAAGACATGAATTACTGGAACCATGCCCTGTGGTCTGATGAGACCAGGATAAAGATATTTGGTTCAGATGGTGTCAAGCGTGTGTGGCGGCAACCAGGTGAGGAGTACAAAGACAAGTGTGTCTTGCCTACGGTCAAGCATGGTGGTGGAAGTGTCATGGTCTGGGGCTGCATGAGTGCTGCCGGCACTGGAGAGCTACAGTTCATTGAGGGAACCATGAATTCCAACATGTACTGTGACATACTGAAGCCGAGCATGATCCCCTCCCTTCAGGGACTGGGCTGTATTCCAACATAATAATGATCCCAAACACACCTCCAAGATGACCACTGCCTTGCTAAAGAAGCTGGGGGTAAAGGTGATGGACTGGCCAAGCATGTCTCCAGCCCTAAACCCTATTGAGCATCTGTGAGGCATCCTCAAACGGAAGGTGGAGGAGTGCAAAGTCTCTAACATCCACTAGCTCCTTGATGTCGTCATGGAGGAGTGGAAGAGGACTCCAGTGACAACCTGTGAAGCGCTGTTGAACTCCATGCCCAAGAGGGTTAAGGCAGTGCTGGAAAATAATAGTGGCCACACAAAATATTGTCACTTTGGGCCCAATTTAGACATTTTCACTTAGGGGTGTAGTCATTTTGTTGCCAGCAGTTTAGACAACAATGGCTGTGTGTTGAGTTATTTTGAGGGGACAGCAAATTTACACTGTTATACAAGCTGTACACTCACTGCTTTACATTGTAGCAAAGTGTCATTTCCTCAGTGTTGTCACATATATATATATAGATATTTGAGGGGTTGTTAGCTCAGTGGTAGAATCATTGTTAATGAGCCGATGCCAGTATGAACTATGGCTTAGGGCTTGCTGGACAACAGAGAAACAGTTCCCCATACATGCGGTTTTCATCATCACAACTGGAATATAATATTGAGCCATCAGGCTTTCTCTTCAGCAGTGCCGCTGCTTAGACCCCGCATCTTTGCCTATGGCATTTGACTGGTACCTCACACTATCTTACGCAGTACATTTGTGGTCCTATGCCCCTTTTAAGCTCTCTGGGCTCTTTTAGTCTTTTTCACCACTGTTCCCTTCTGCACACGCCCCCACTCTAACCACTTGGTATGGGATCTCTTGACTAGCGATGAGCTTCGAGTTTGCCGAACAGCAAATTTTATGGGGCATTGACAGCAAAACCCCATAATGCACTGCAAGACCACAGTGCATTTCTGTATGATGATTGGTCAAAGCATACACCTGACCTGCATGCTTTAGCAAATCACAGCACGCTCCTCAGCGAGAGCCATAATTGGCCAAAGGTAGAGTGTCTTTGGCCAATCATGGCTCAGGGGGACCAAGTCCATGCCCCACACTATATAAGGCTGCTTACACAGTGCACATATAGTGTGTGGATGGAGTGGACGGAGATAGAGAGATTGAGCTAGATTAGGCAGGCAGGTTAGTTAGTTAGTTACCAACAAAGTCTGTGGAATGCCCAGGAAAAAGCCAAAGTCTACTTACCACCAGCTTGCAGACAACCAAATTGACCTATCTAACAGTAAGCGTTAAAAAAGGGGTTTAGTCCGCACGTATTTTGCAAATGCATGCGTGAGACACAGAGCAACGTCGCGGCACCCTTGTATCTGTGGTCCTAACACTAAACTATGGTGTCCCCACAGTGGAGGCACGTGCATTTTAATGGATAAATGAGAGCAGGTGGACTGAAGGGGAGCCCACCCCTCCTTAAAGTTACAGGAGCACACCAAACACCCAGCAATAGCACAATGGCTGCAAAGGTGTTGGTGCGCTGCTGGACCAATACAAACACACACGTGATAACAAAAGCTTGCCACCACTCTCATTTATAGCTGGCTATCGCAGTAAGCAGCATTGGGAGGCTAAAAACAGGTACCAAAAAAGTCTGGGGAATGCCCAGGAAAAAGCCAGTCTACTTACCATCAGCTTGCAGACAACCAAATTGACCTATCTAACAGTAAGCGTTAAAAAAGGGGTTTAGTCCGCGTGCATTTGAAAACGCATGCATGAGCCACAGTGCCACGTCACGGCACCCTTGTATCTGTGGTCCTAACACTAAACTATGAGAGTGTCCCCACAGTGGAGGCACATGCATTTTAATGGATAAATGAGAGCAGGTGGACTGAAGGGGAGCCCACCCCTCCTTAAAGGTACAGGAGCACACCAAACACCCAGCAATAGCACAATGGCTGCAAAGGTGTTGGTGCGCTGCTGGACCAATACAAACACACACGTGATGACAAAAGCTTGCCACCACTCTCATTTATAGCTGGCTATCACAGTAAGCAGCATTGGGAGGCTAAAACAGGTACCGACAAAGTCTGTGGAATGCCCAGGAAAAAGCCAAAGTCTACTTACCACCAGCTTGCAGACAACCAAATTGACCTATCGAACAGTAAGCGTTAAAAAAGGGGTTTAGTCCGCACGCATTTTGCAAATGCATGCGTGAGACACAGAGCAACGTCGCGGCACCCTTGTATCTGTGGTCCTAACACTAAACTATGAGTGTCCCCACAGTGGAGGCACATGCATTTTAATGGATAAATGAGAGCAGGTGGACTGAAGGGGAGCCCACCCCTCCTTAAAGGTACAGGAGCACACCAAACACCCAGCAATAGCACAATGGCTGCAAAGGTGTTGGTGCGCTGCTGGACCAATACAAACACACACGTGATAACAAAAGCTTGCCACCACTCTCATTTATAGCTGGCTATCGCAGTAAGCAGCATTGGGAGGCTAAAACAGGTACCAACAAAGTCTGTGGAATGCCCAGGAAAAAGCCAAAGTCTACTTACCACCAGCTTGCAGACAACCATATTGACCTATCTAACAGTAAGTGTTAAAAAAGTTACGTTAGTTAGTGGCAGTGTATTTGATAGATTCAGCATAGCCTATATATACAGTGTAAACCTATATAGCCTATATATACAGTGTTAACTCTATATTCAGTCAGTACAGGCAGTGTATTTGATATATATATATATATATATATATATATATATATATATATATATATATATATATATATATATACAGTCAGACTAATATATATATATATATATATTCTGAATTCAGCATAGCCTATATATACAGCGCATTCAGCGGTGTACAGTTTCTAATACAGTGCAAGCGGTGATCACAGTTAGGGATGAGCTTCGTGTTCGAGTCGAACCCATGTTCGACTCGAACATCGGCTGTTCGATCGTTCGCCGAATTGCGAACGATATGGGCCGTTCGCGCCAAATTCGTGTGGCGCGTCACGGCCCATAATTCACTGCGGCATCGCAGTGCATTGCTTGCTGATGATTGGCCAAGCATGCACTATGACCCGCATGCTTGGCCAATCACAGCGCCGCCTTAACAGAGAGCCATAATTGGCCAAAGCCAAGGAGGCTTTGGCCAATTATGGCTCAGGGGATTTAGTACACGCCCCACACTATATAAGGCCGCCTACACGGCGGCCCTGTGCAGTGTGTTCCGGTGTGCTTAGAGAGAGAGAGAGAGACAGTGTCATTTCATTTGAGTTAGCTAGATTAGGCAGGACAGTCAGTCAGTTAGCTGCACTTAAAGTGTATTGTGTATATATATGCATCCCAGGTGTTGCATATATATATATATATATATATACACTGTATTCAGTTTAGCTAGATCCGTTCCTGTTATCTTCTAGACTATTTACATTTAGTGCAGTGCGTCCTGCTCACAGTGTTCAGCTAGATCCGTTCCTGTTATATTCCTACTGACAGGCAGGCTTGTCTTGTTACAGTATTTTGAAGAAAATTACTGGTGTTCTTTTGCTCCTATTAGTACCACAGTCAGGCAGCTAGACTATTTACAGTTAGTGCAGTGCGTCCTGCCCACAGTGTTCTGCTAAACCTACAAGTAAGTGGGGTGCGTCCTGCTCACAGTGTTCAGCTAAACCTACAAGTTAGTGGGGTGCGTCCACCTCACAGTATTCAGCTAAACCTACAAGCTAGTGGGGTGCGTCCTGCTCACAGTGTTCAGCTAGATCCGTTTCTGTTATCTTCTTACTGACAGGCAGGCTTGTCTTGTTACAGTAAATACAGCTACCTGAAGAAAATTGCTGGTGTTCTTTTGATCCTATTAGTACCACAGTCAGGCAGCTAGACTATTTACAGTTAGTGCAGTGCGTCCTGCTCACAGTGTTCTGCTAAACCTACAAGTTAGTGGGGTGCGTCCTGCTCACAGTGTTCAGCTAAACCTACAAGTTAGTGGGGTGCGTCCACCTCACAGTGTTCAGCTAAACCTACAAGCTAGTGGGGTGCGTCCTGCTCACAGTGTTCAGCTAGATCCGTTTCTGTTATCTTCTTACTGACAGGCAGGCTTGTCTTGTTACAGTAAATACAGCTACCTGAAGAAAATTGCTGGTGTTCTTTTGATCCTATTAGTACCACAGTCAGGCAGCTATACTATTTACAGTTAGTGCAGTGCGTCCTGCTCACAGTGTTCTGCTAAACCTACAAGTTAGTGGGGTGCGTCCTGCTCACAGTGTTCAGCTAAACCTACAAGTTAGTGGGGTGCGTCCACCTCACAGTGTTCAGCTAAACCTACAAGCTAGTGGGGTGCGTCCTGCTCACAGTGTTCAGCTAGATCCGTTCCTGTTATCTTCTTACTGACAGGCAGGCTTGTCTTGTTACAGTATTTTAAAGAAAATTGCTGGTGTTCTTTTGATCCTATTAGTACCACAGTCAGGCAGCTAGACTATTTACAGTTAGTGCAGTGCGTCCTGCTCACAGTGTTCTGCTAAACCTACAAGTTAGTGGGGTGCATCCTGCTCACAGTGTTCAGCTAAACCTACAAGTTAGTGGGGTGCGTTCACCTCACAGTGTTCAGCTAAACCTACAAGCTAGTGGGGTGCGTCCTGCTCACAGTGTTCAGCTAGATCTGTTCCTGTTATCTTCTTACTGACAGGCAGGCTTGTCTTGTTACAGTAAATACAGCTACCTGAAGAAAATTGCTGGTGTTCTTTTGATCCTATTAGTACCACAGTCAGGCAGCTAGACTATTTACAGTTACTGCAGTGCGTCCTGCTCACAGTGTTCTGCTAAACCTACAAGTTAGTGGGGTGCGTCCTGCTCACAGTGTTCAGCTAAACCTACAAGTTAGTGGGGTGCGTCCACCTCACAGTGTTCAGCTAAACCTACAAGCTAGTGGGGTGCGTCCTGCTCACAGTGTTCAGCTAGATCCGTTCCTGTTATCTTCTTACAGACAGGCAGGCTTGTCTTGTTACAGTATTTTAAAGAAAATTGCTGGTGTTCTTTTGATCCTATTAGTACCACAGTCAGGCAGCTAGACTATTTACAGTTAGTGCAGTGCGTCCTGCTCACAGTGTTCTGCTAAACCTACAAGTTAGTGGGGTGCGTCCTGCTCACAGTGTTCAGCTAAACCTACAAGTTAGTGGGGTGCGTACACCTCACAGTGTTCAGCTAAACCTACAAGCTAGTGGGGTGCGTCCTGCTCACAGTGTTCAGCTAGATCCGTTCCTGTTATCTTCTTACTGACAGGCAGGCTTGTCTTGTTACAGTATTTTAAAGAAAATTACTGATGTTCTTTTGATCCTATTAGTACCACAGTCAGACAGCTAGACTATTTACAGTTAGTGCAGTGCGTCCTGCTCACAGTGTTCTGCTAAACCTACAAGTTAGTGGGGTGCGTCCTGCTCACAGTGTTCAGCTAAACCTACAAGTTAGTGGGGTGCGTCCACCTCACAGTGTTCAGCTAAACCTACAAGCTAGTGGGGTGCGTCCTGCTCACAGTGTTCAGCTAGATCCGTTTCTGTTATCTTCTTACTGACAGGCAGGCTTGTCTTGTTACAGTAAATACAGCTACCTGAAGAAAATTGCTGGTGTTCTTTTGATCCTATTAGTAACACAGTCAGGCAGCTAGACTATTTACAGTTAGTGCAGTGCGTCCTGCTCACAGTGTTCTGCTAAACCTACAAGTTAGTGGGGTGCGTCCACCTCACAGTGTTCAGCTAAAGCTACCTGTAGAAGGTTGGTGGTGTTCTCATACTACAGGCAGGCAGTTGATTTTGCTAGCTGCAGTATCAGTACATATATATATATATATATATCCCAGCTTAGTGCAGCTACAGGTCATTAGTATGTCTGGAAGGCCAAGAAGGAGAGGCAGACAGTCACAAGCCAATAAGAGAGGGCAAGCAGGCTCTGTGTCTAGTGCTGGTCATGGAGACGGTGCATCCTCATCAGCACGTGGCCATGGGACACGCTTGGCCTTTTTTTCGGCAGCTGGCCATGTTGAGCCGCAACATGCGGAAGACTTGGTCGAGTGGATGACCAAGCCGTCCTCATCCTCCTCATCCTCTCTCACCCATGCCCAGGTTACTTTGTCTGGCAAAGCAGCGGCCTCTTCCCTCGGCTCAATGTCATCAGTGACTCCTTCCCTAGCCCCACCATGTCCTCCTGAGGAGTCCCTCGAACTGTTTGACCACAGTGTTGGGTACATGCTCCAGGAGGATGCCCAGCGTTTGGAAGGCTCTGATGATGATACTGAGCTCGATGAAGGCAGTAACATGAGCACGGACAGAGGGGGTGCCCAAGAAGGACAGCAATCTGGCAGTCATGCTCCCCCTGCTGCAGCATACTGCCAGGTTTGCTCCAGTGATGAGGAGGGAGGGGATGATGAGGTCACTGACTCAACGTGGGTGCCTGATAGGAGAGAGGAGGAGGAGGAGGAGGAGGAGGCGGCACATCACCAACGAGGCAGGATGCCCTCCAGGGGCCAGCCTAAGGGCAGCACATTGACTGCATCACACCCCAAAGCTCCACATGTGCAGGGCGCTGCAGTCTCTGCGCGTTATTCAAAAAGTTCTTTGGTGTGGGCCTTTTTTGAGACGAGTGCATCAGATCGCACCGCTGCTATTTGCAACATATGTCTCAAGCGTATCTCGTGTGGCCAAAACATCTCCCGCTTGGGTACCACATGCTTGACCAGACATATGTTGACCTGCCATGCAGTTCGTTGGCAAGCGTATCTAAAAGACCCACACCAAAGAACAACGAGGACCTCTGCTTGCTCCTCATCAGCTGAGATTTCCAACCCCACTAGACCTTCAGTCCTCTCTGAGACCTGCACTGAGAGGAATGAAGGTGTAGAATTAGGTGTGTCACAGCCACGTACTTGTGGGCAATCTGATTTTGGTACACCGACGTCAGATTGTACCAGGCAAATTTCCCTGCCCCAGCTGCTGCACCGCTGAAAGAAGTTTGCTCCCAGCCATCCACATGCCCAACGGTTGAATGCTAGCTTGGCAAAATTGCTAGCACTTCAACTGCTGCCTTTTCAGTTGGTAGACTCTGTCCCCTTCCGTGAGTTTGTGGAATGTGCGGTTCCTCAGTGGCAGGTACCCAAACGCCACTTTTTCTCACGGAAGGCGATTCCGGCTCTCTACCAGCATGTGGAAGGCAATGTCCATGCCTCGCTGGACAGGGCGGTCAGCGGTAAGGTGCATATTACCGCTGACTCATGGTCCAGCAGGCATGGACAGGGACGTTACCTAAGTTTCACGGCGCATTGGGTGACTCTGCTGGCAGCTGGGAAGGATGCAGGACAAGGTGCAGTAGTGTTGGAGGTTGTTCCGCCACCACGCCTCCAAAATGCTAATGATTGTGACACACCTCTCTCCTCCACCCCCTCCTCTTCTTCTTCCTCCATGGCCTCGGAACCAGCGGTGCTCCGTAGTCGTTCAAGGGGCTACGCAAGTACGCAGGCCAAAAGATGCCATGCGGTGCTTGAGCTGGTGTGCTTGGGGGACAGGAGCCACACTGGGGCAGAGGTTCTGTCAGCTCTGCAGGGGCAGGTTCAGAGGTGGTTGACGCCACGCCAACTTAAGGCAGGAATGGTGGTTTGCGACAATGGCACCAACCTCCTCTCTGCCCTCCGACAGGGACAAATGACCCATGTGCCCTGTTTGGCTCACGTCCTTAACTTGGTGGTGCAGCGGTTCTTGGGCAGGTACCCGGGCTTACAGGATGTCCTGAGGCAGGCCAGGAAAGTCTGTGTGCATTTCCGCCGGTCATATAATGCCAGTGCTCGGCTGACGGACCTCCAAAAGGAGTTTAACCTGCCCAAGAACCGCCTAATCTGTGACATGCCCACCAGGTGGAACTCAACGTTGGCCGTGCTGCAGCGGCTGCACACGCAGCAGAGGGCCATCAATGAGTACCTGTGCGACTATGGCACCAGGACAGGGTCAGGGGAGCTTGTTTTTTTTTTCCCCACGCCAGTGGGCCATGATCAGGGATGCATGCACTGTCCTGTCACCATTTGAGGAGGCCACGAGGATGGTGAGCAGTGACAGTGCATGCATCAGTGACACTGTCCCCCTTGTCCACCTGTTGGAGCACACGCTGCGTGGAATAATGGACAGGGCACTTGAGGCAGAACAAAGGCAGGAAGAGGAGGACTTCCTTAGCTCTCAAGGCCCCCTTTATCCAGACAGTGTTCCTGCGTGCCCGCCGATCACACAGGAAGAGGACGAGGAGGAAGAGGAGGAGGAAGATTGTGTCAGTATGGAGGTGGAGCCTGGCACTCAGCATCAGCAGCAGTCTTTAAGGGATCAGTCCCAAGAAACACATGGACTTGTACGTGGCTGGGAGGAGGTGGCTGCGGACCATGTCATCCTTAGTGACCCAGAGGACTCCAGACCGAATGCCTCAGCAAACCTACGCTGCATGGCCTCCCTGATCCTGCAAAGCCTGCGTAAGGATCCTCGTATTTGTGGTATCAAGGAGAAGGACCAATACTGGCTGGCAACCCTCCTTGATCCACGTTACAAGGGTAAGGTTGCGGACCTTATCTTGCCATCGCAGAGGGAGCAGAGGATGAAACATCTTCGGGAGGCCTTGCAGAAAGGTCTGTGCAACGCGTTCCCAGAGACTGGGAGGTTACAAACTCCTGTTTCTGGACAACGTGTTGCTGAGGCTTCGGTCAGTCAAAGAAGGAGCGGTGGAGAAGGTGGCCGTCTGACCGATGCGTTCAGACAATTTTTTGGTCCGCAGCCCCAAGGTATGATCGGTTCCAGCAACCATCGCCAGCGTCTGTTTTACATGGTGCAGGAATACCTAGGGGCAAGATCAGACTTGGACACCTTTCCCACCGAAAATCCTCTGGGTTACTGGGTCTTGAGGATGGATCACTGGCCAGAGCTTGCACAGTATGCAATTGAGCTACTGGCCTGTCCTGCATCCAGCGTTCTTTCGGAACGCACATTCAGTGCTGCTGGAGGCGTGGTAACCGATCACAGGGTGCGTCTGTCCACTGACTCGGTCGATCGACTGACCTTCATAAAAATGAATCAGTCTTGGATCACCACCAGCTACCAAGCACCTGATGCTGATGTAACCGAATAATTTTTTTTGAAATCTCAGATCCCTTCAAAGACTGCCTATGCTGATGCTGAGTGACTATCCCTGAGTAATTATCCTCTTCCTCCTCAATCATCACGCTGATAGCTTGTAAGAACATTTTTGGTTCTGGGTGCCACCACCAGTGCCTAAGGCACAATTTTTCAGCCCCTGTTTAACAGGGGCGTGTAATTACGATTTTTGATGTAATACTTTGCAGCAGGGCTCGTTCCTGCATTCCAACTAGAGTGTCTGTGAGGGGTTGCAGTGTTGTGGCACCAGCACCAGTGCCTAAGGCCCAATTTTTCAGCCCTTGTTTAACAGGGGCGTGTAATTACAATTTTTGATGCAATACTTTGCAGCAGGGCTCGTTCCTGCATTCCAACTAGAGTGTCTGTGAGGGGTTGCAGTGTTGTGGCACCAGCACCAGTGCCTAAGGCCTAATTTTTCAGCTCCTGTTCAACAGGGGCATGTAATTACAATTCTTGATCTAATATTTCACAGCAGAGCCCTGTGAGGGCTTACAGTGTTGTGGCCACAGCAACACCTAAGGCCCAAATTTCTGCTGAGTATATAGGGCAGGACCCTACTTTCAAACAACTAACTTACAAACGACTCCTACTTGCAAACAGAAGGAGACAACAGGAAGTGAGAATAAATCTACCCCTAGGAAGGGAAATTCTCTCCTGTAAGAGTTAATATGGGAAAAACATTTCTCCTTTCCACTGATGCTTTCCAATCCATTGGGACAAAAAGTGAGGTGAAATCTTCTGAAGAGGAGGAAAGACAGCAAAACAAATGTCACAGGGGTGATAACCCTTCCCTATGTTTTCCAAAAAGCTTAAAAAAGATTTTTTGGCTGGAGCTAAACACGTTAAAAATGTACCCGTTCAAAATTACAAAGAGATTCTACTTAACAACAAACCTACAGCCTGTATACTGCTGTTCAGAGTATATAGGGCCTGGTGGCCCCACACCTTTCCTTATTTTAATTTGGGTGCGGGGTTCCCCTTAATATCCATACAAGACCCAAAGGGCCTGGTAATGGACTGGGGGGTACCCATGCCATTTGTCTCACTGATTTTCATCCATATTGCCAGGACCCGACATTACATTAAACCTGCAAGCAGTTTTAAATGAGATTTTTTCCTTTAAAAATGACATTTGGTGCAGGGACTGTTCTAAACACGGGAAACACGCGTCACTTTACAGGCATACTATAGACACCCCTCAGGTACGATATTTAAAGGAATATTTCACTTTTTTTTTTTTTACTTTAAGCATCATTAAAATCACTGCTCCCGAAAAAACGGCCGTTTTTAAAAGTTTTTTTTGCATTGATACATGTCCCCTGGGGTAGGACCCGGGTCCCCAAACCCTTTTTAGGACAATACCATGCAAATTAGCCTTTAAAATGAGCACTTTTGATTTTGAACGTTCGAGTCCCATAGACGTCAATGGGGTTCTAACGTTCGTGCGAACTTTCGGTCCGTTCGCAGGTTCTGGTGCGAACCGAACCGGGGGGTGTTCGGCTCATCCCTAATCACAGTATATAATACAGTGTGTACAGTTCCAAATACTCTTCAGGTCGTGTACACAGTATATAATACAGTGTAGTGCGGTGTTGAAAAAAAAATACCCATCATGTCGGGAAGTCCTCCAAGGAGAGGCAGACGCTCACAGGCCACTAAAGGAGAGCAAGCAGCCTCTGAAATAATATTTAACAGCAGAGACCATTCCTGCACCCAACAAGAGTAACTGTGAGGGGTTACAGTGTTCTGGCAACTAAGGCCCAATGTTTCTGCCCCGTTTAACAGGGGCATGTAATACATTTTTTTTAAATAATATTTAACAGCAGGGGCCATTCCTGCACCCAACAAAAGTAACTGTGAGGGGTCACAGTGTTCTGGCACCACCAACACCAGGATTGGACCAGGACAGGATGGATGGATTCCCCCCCATCCCTACCAGGCCCTTCGGGTCTGGTATGGATTTTGGGGGGCCCCATGCCATTTTAAAAAGAAAATTTGGCGTGGAGTTCACCTTAATAGTGGGGTAACCCACATTGTTTTTTTAAATGAGTTTTTATGTATATTGCCGGGATCTGGCAATACATTACAGCCGTGAGCAATTTTAAATTACATTTTTTCCTTTAGAAATGTCATTTTGCTGCGGTACTTTTCTAAAAATGGGAAAATGCTCTACTTTACAGGCAGACTAAGGGGGTCCCCAGACACGATATTTAAAGGAATATTTCATTTTTATTATTTCACTTCTCCTGAATAAACGTCCGTTTAAAAATAAATTGCATTGATACATGTCCCCTGGGGCATTATCCGGGTCCCCAAATGCTTTTTATGGCAATAACTTGCATATAGGCCTTTAAAATGAGAACTTTTGATTTTTCACGTTTATGTTCCATAGACATTAATGGTGTTCGCACAAATTTTTTTGTCTGTTCGCAAGTTCTGGTGCAAACCGAACCTGGGGGTATTCGGCTCATCCCTAGTCCTGACTAGGGATGAGCCAAACACCCCCCTGTTCGGTTCGCACCAGAACATGCGAACAGGCAAAAAATTTGTTTGAACACGCGAACACCATTAAAGTCTATGGGACACGAACATGAATAATCAAAAGTGCTAATTTTAAAGGCTTATATGCAAGTTATTGTCATAAAAAGTGTTTGGGGACCTGGGTCCTGCCCCAGGGGACATGGATCAATGCAAAAAAAGTTTTAAAAACGGGAGCAGTGATTTTAATAATGCTTAAAGTGAAACATTAAAAGTGTAGTATCCCTTTAAATTTCGTACCTGGGGGGTGTCTATAGTATGCCTGTAAAGGGGTGCATGTTTCCCGTGTTTAGAACAGTCTGACAGCAAAATGACATTTCAAAGGAAAAAAGTCATTTAAAACTACTCGCGGCTATTAATGCATTGCCGGTCCGACAATACACATAGAAGTTCATTGATAAAAACAGCATGGGAATTCCCCACAGGGGAACCCCAAACCAAAATTTAAAAATAATGACGTGGGGGGTCCCCCTAAATTCCATACCAGGCCCTTCAGGTCTGGTATGTATATTAAGGGGAACCCCGGCCAAAATTAAAAAAAAAAAAAATGACGTGGGGGGTCCCCCTAAATTCCATACCAGGCCCTTCAGGTCTGGTCTGGTATGGATATTAAGGGGAACCCTGGCCAAAATTTAAAAAAAAAATGATGTGGGGGTCCCCCTAAATTCCATTCCAGGCCCTTCAGGTCTGGTATGGATATTAAGGGGAACCCCGCGCCAAAATTTTTAAAAAAACGGCGTGGGGTCCCCCAAAAATCCATGCCAGACCCTTATCCGAGCACGCAACCTGGCAGGCAGCAGAAAAAGAGGGGGTCGAGAGGGCTCCCCCCCTCCTGAACCGTACCAGGCCACATGCCCTCAACATTGGGAGAGTGCTTTCGGGTAGCCCCCCAAAACACCTTGTCCCCATGTTGATGAGGACAGGGGCCTCATCCCCACAACCCTGGCCGGTGGTTGTGGGGGTCTGCGGGCAGGGGGCTTATCGGAATCTGGAAGCCCCCTTTAACAAGGGGACCCCCAGATCCCGGCCCTCCCTCCTGTGTGAAATGGTAAGGGGGTACAAAAGTACCCCTACCATTTCACTAAAAAACTGTCAAAAATGTTAAAAATGACAAGAGACAGTTTTTGACAATTCCTTTATTTAAATGCTTCTTCTTTCTTCTTTCTTATTTCTTCTGTCTTCTATCTTCCTTCATTTTCTTCTTCTTCTGGTTCTTCTGGTACTTCTGGTTCTTCCTCCAGTGTTTTTGTCCAGCATCTCCTCCGCGGCGTCTTCTTCCCTTCTTCTCCTCGGGCCGCTCCGCATCCATGGCATGGAGAGAGGCTCCTGCTCTTCTCTTCATCTTCTTCTCTTCATCTTCTTCTCTTCATCTTCTTTTCGGGCCGCTCCACGTCCATGCTGGCATGGAGGGAGGCTCCCGCTGTGTGACGCTTCTCCTCTTCTGACGGTTCTTAAATAACGGGGGGTGGGGCCACCCGGTAAACCCGCCCCCCTCTGGCACACGGTGACTTGACGGGACTTCCCTGTGGCGTCACAGGGAATGCCACAAGGAAATCCCATCATATCCCCATGCGCCAGAGGGGGCAGGGTCACCGGGTGGCCCTGCCCCCATTATTTAAGAACCGTCAGAAGAGGAGAAGCGTCACAGAGCGGGAGCCTCCCTCCATGCCAGCATGGATGCAGAGCGGCCCGAAAAGAAGATGAAGAGAAGAAGATGAAGAGAAGAAGATGAAGAGAAGAGCGGGAGCCTCCCTCCATGCCATGAATGCGGAGCAGCCCAAGGAGAAGAAGGGAAGAAGACGCGGCGGAGGAGATGCTGGATGAGAACACTGGAGGAAGAACCAGAAGTACCAGAAGAACCAGAAGAAGAAGATGAAGGAAGATAGAAGATAGAAGAAGCATTTAAATAAAGGAATTGTCAAAAACTGTGTCTTGTCATTTTTAACACTTTTGACAGTTTTTTAGTGAAATGGTAGGGGTCCCCCTTACCATTTCACACAGGATCTGGGGGTGCCCTTGTTAAAGGGGGCTTCCAGATTCCGATAAGCCCCCCGCCCGAAGACCCCCACAACCACCGGCCAGGGTTGTGGGGATGAGGCCCTTGTCCTCATCAACATGGGGACAAGGTGTTTTGGGGGGCTACCCAAAAGCACCCTCCCAATGTTGAGGGCATGTGGCCTGGTATGGTTCAGGAGGGGGGGCACTCTCTCGTCCCCCCCTCTTTTCTTGTGGCCTGCCAGGTTGCATGCTCAGATAAGGGTCTGGTATGGATTTTTGGGGGGACCCCACGCCGTTTTTTTTTAAATTTTGGTGCAGGGTTCCCCTTAATATCCATACCAGACCTAATGGGCCTGGTATGGAATTTAGGGGGACCCCCACATCATTTTTTTTTAAATTTTGGCCGGGGTTCCTCTTAATATCCATACCAGACCTGAAGGGTCTGGTATGGAATTTAGGGGGACCCCCCACGTCATTTTTTTTTTCGGTTCAGGGTTCCCCTGTGGGGAATTCCCATGCCGTTTTTATCAATGAACTTCTATGTGTATTGTCGGACCGGCAATGCATTAATAGCCGCGAGTAGTTTTAAATGACTTTTTTTCCTTTGAAATGTCATTTTGGTGTCAGATTGTTCTAAACATGGGAAACATGCGCCCCTTTACAGGCATACTATAGACACCCCCCAGGTATGAAATTTAAAGGGATATTACACTTTTATTGTTTCACTTTAAGCATTATTGAAATCACTGCTCCCGAAAAAACTGCCGTTTTTAAAACTTTTTTTGCATTGATACATGTCCCCTGGGGCAGGACCCAGGTCCCCAACCACTTTTTATGACAATACCATGCATATAAGCCTTTAAAATTAGCACTTTTGATTTCTCCCATAGACTTTTAAAGGGTGTTCTGTGGCATTCAAATTTGCCGCGAACAACCCAAATTGTTCACTGTTCGGCGAACTTGTGAACAGCCAATGTTCGAGTCGAATATGAGTTCGACTCGAACTCGAAGCTCATCCCTACTCCTGACATCTCTGTCTTTCTGAGTCCTTTGAGACCTCTAGATTCCCTCTGGTCCTCTGGGCCTACCTAGTCATCTTGGCTCTCTCAGTCCTTTAAACTTGCTTAGCCATCTCGACTCTCAGCCCTCTGGAGACCTCTGAAGGAATCTTCTGTCTCCAGCATAAAGTACTGTCTCTTGAGTGGAGCACACCTGTCTTCCAATGGAAGATCTAAGCTATGCCCAAGCCTGTCATTATAACAGGTATGCTCAATACTTGGATACTGGGTTAGGGACTTCTTTCCTTCCAAAATTCTTGAAAGTCTCCAAACTCTGGCACCCCATCTGGGAATACCCAAAGCCGGAGAAAGTTGAAAAACCACCTTTCTCTGCACAAAATATTCCAGAAGCCTGCATACATGCGAGCCCTGTGTCACTTCTAGTTCCATTTTCACAGTGGCAGGGCTTTTCACTGTCACAGTATACACACACACACACACACACACACTATACCTTATTATGAGTCCTACTTACAATTTTGAAAAACCAGATCCTACGCTTTAGAGGTCCATTTACCTTTAGGTGGTCTCTTCATTAATATATGTACACATGTAATGTCACACAATAAAGAGCATTGCATTGGGGTAGCCCATTTATTCCCTCAGGATTCGCCATGTATGTACCTCCTTGCTCCGCCACTTGTATACTTCCAGAGGCACTCCGAAACAGTATTAAAATGTAAAAAAAAATCCCATAGTGTAGCATTTCAATAATTCAGTGAGAAGTTCCCAGAAAATACATGGTGAATCCCGAGGGAATAGTTGGGAGTATGTGAACCAACCCTTAGGAAACTCGCATAAAATAACAAGTCTCTCTTATTTGGTGATTGTAGCATTGCACAAATATTTAATATATGGTGATTTTTTTAATGAAATATAAGTGTAACACTCTATGAATGTTACTTTAAAAGTTTCAGAGATACCGTGTTTCCCCCAAAATAAGACCTACCCCAAAAATAAGACCTAGCGCTATTTTCCAGGAGGGCTGCAATATAAGCTCTACCCTGAAAATAAGCCCTAATTTGAGGTGCTTGTGGACTCCTATAATCCTCTCTATTATGACAGTGAGCTGTGTGTTTGTCTCTGTGATCTAGCGATGTCAGGTGCCTTTTCATTTAAATGATTTGCGTGCTTTTAGGCCTTATGCACACTGGGCAAAAATAACATTTTTGCAGGCATTTGGCATTTATTTTTTTCAGTCTGTAAATGTACCTGTATGCTAGCCTATGTGTCCATGCACACATGGGCATTTGCAGGCCTTTTAGAAGAGGAGCTTTTACAGGCTGAAAAAAAAACATTACTAGTGAACGTGCAGCACATTGCATAAGGTTTCTCATCGCTGCCATTCTATTTAAAACACCTTTTTGCATCATACCACTAGATGGTGCCTAAGGAGATTTGGTATTATAGAGAGAGATACCCCTCGCTATTTCAATGGGGTTAGGGGAATAACAATACCTGGGTTTATATCTCCCTGGCGATCTATTTGGCACATTCTAATTGGATCCGCTTGCTGCCTGTTTGCAGTATCTAGCAGGGGATTGGTTGTAGTGATGACTACACCCAAGATAAAAGACGTAGGGAGTGTCAAGATGGTAGCGCCTCCGATGACGTCCGTATGACGAAACACGTAAGGCGGGACTATCTTGACACGCACAACGTCACATCCGGGTACCGTGGTTCCGGATAGTCGACCGGTGGAACGCAAGCGGCGTTCCTAGGCAGCGTTGCTTCCTGTGTCGTTCGGAGAGATAGAGAGCCTGCGAGCTCCCTCTCCTACTTTTTAACCTCAATTTTAAAAGTCTAATTCCTGGGATACAATTAATTTTTTACAATAAATGAACCAAATGGAGACACGCTATGTGGACCTTTTTATTTTTCTATGAAATATAACATGCGGATGTCCGGCCGGGATCTCCATTGAAATAGGAGCCAGTGAAGTTCCTTTCCTCCCTCCCTACTTCTCTGCGGGTGGACGACCCTAGATCGGGCTACTGGGAACTGGAAGGATATCAGCATCTGGGGAATTACATCTTACGCTCGTACCCCTGCAGGGGTAGGGCGCTCCGGTGAGTGCAATCACATAAGGGGGATATCGCCATTTAATCACCGCACTTCTTTTTATATACATTCCACTACAAAGGAGATATTTAAATATATCGGAAGAAACGTCAAGTCACCTTTATGAACATTTGTTTTTGTTTTTACACATTATATGCATTTTTATTTGATACACAGCGAGTTGATGAATTGTCATTCTATTTTTATTTTTCTGTTTTTTATTGCACATCGATTTTTATATATCCTGAAGCACGGATCAATTGACAAACAATTAAGTGCAGCACATAGGCATGCATTTAGATGCCTTCTTGTATTAATGCATTCTACTGAGAGGTAAATCTGCACTTAGATTACCAGTATTCATAAAGCTACCATCACTTAAATTGTGATACCCAATGTGAAAAAATAAGAACAAAATGAATGTCGCACTAATACTGTATATACAGTAACAAAACAAAAATAAAGTAAATCAAATTGAAAAACTAATGTAAGCAAAAGAATATACTGTATAATTACACTTTCTCCCTAACCATAAACAATGACATCATCAGGGGCTCCAGGAGCTGTATTTCTGATAAAATGTGCCTTGACATGCTAACATCATCAGGCCGATCTATAAGATTTCTGTATTGGGTGTATTCATTATACTGGCTGTACTGTATTCTTGAGCTTTATGTGATTGCATTTGATTCTTCCTTTTAATAAAGTGGCATTTGATTGTACTACACTATTGCAGTGGTGGCTTATGCTCAAAATTTATGGGGTGGTGCAAACAAACTGAAAAAAAACATCAATTGCAGCCACTGTGCCATCAAACACAGCTACTGTGCCCATCAATTGCAGCCACTGTGCCATCTAACGCAGCCACTGTGCCCATCAAAAGCAGCCACTGTGCCCATCAAAAGCAGCCACTGTACCCATCAAACGCAGCCACTGTGCCCATCAAACGCAGCCACTGTGCCATCAAATGGTGCCACTGTGCCATCAAACACAGCCACTGTGCCCATCAAACGCAGTCACTGTGCCCATCAAACGCAGCCACTGTGCCATCAAACTCAGCTATTGTAACCATCAATTGCTGCCAGTGAGCCCATCAATTGCTGCCAGTGTGCCCATCAATTGCCGCTACTGTGCCCCATCAATAGCTGCCAGTGTACCTATCAATTTCAATTGGTGCCAGTGTGCCCATCTATTGCACTATTGCAGCTAGTGTGCCCATCAATTGCCACTACTGTGCCCCATCAAATGCTGTCAGTGTGCCCATCAATTGGCGCTACTGTGCCCCATCAAATGCTGCCAGTGTGCATCGCCCGGCACTTACCTGTCTCGCAGCGGGTCAGCGGCGGTGTCCTGCACGCTCCTCAAGGTCTTATAGCCTACGGCTCTAATCAGGATCTTCCAAAAACACCCCTGCCTGAAAAGGGGCCGGACACCTGAATAGGGGGTGTCAGCGGCAACCATAGATAGATTCATGCAAGGCATGAATCTTTCTATGGTGATAGAGCAGTGCCAGGAGAGAGGGGGCAGCACTCCTGCACCCTTTATGGACGCACCGCCACTGCACTATTAGATCTATTTCTTATCTCTTACTATTTCATCTGCCTGTTGTATGGTGTATGGCTGAGCTGAGCAGCATCCATTTATACAGTTATCCATTCTTTGAGCAGAATTGTTACACTGATTTCTAGACTATTTTGACTATTTAATGTAGAACTATAGGCAAAATTTTTTTTCATTTTGGATAAAGTATTGGAGAGTTATAACCCCTGTCAGATTTTTTTTTCCCATCTGTGTACCATTGTGGAGATTTCCCTTCACTTCCTGTTCCCAACAGGAAGTGAGAGGAAATCCCTGCAAATTAAGGGAATTCCTTGGGGACCCCCAGAACTAGTGTCCCCATTGGAAGATTTCCTCCCTATTACCTTTCTGGGGACAACCCAAAATGTGGGATTTTCTTTCACTTTCACTTTCATTGATAATGGTAAACAGGACAAATAGAGAGGGTGAATTTTTTTAATGGGGGCACAGACAGCAATAAAAATTTATGTGTGTTCTGATGCTTCTACCCTCTATCCAAAACTGAAAAAAAAAAGTTTTGCCTTTACTCATACTTTAAGTGTAGCTGATCACATATATTCCGGTAAGGACCTTTGTTGCTCACTTTTAAGTACTGTCCCTCAGTAGATTATTTGTCCTCCCAGATTGAGCTGAGCCATATACACCAGTTCCAGTGTCAGTTTGCTAGTGTGTGCATAATCACAACAATTTGTTCAGTGTTGTACATATTACAATATGTGAGGCATTTTTGTTTTGTATATCAATTCTGGGGTCCATAGATTCAAATACTTTAGGAGGTCATAGTCCGGAGGCCCATGCAGATAATTTGATTAAGATCAAATGCTTCTTGACCAGCCATAATTAGGGGGTCAATTAATTACGATAGCGGGGAAATGTATTATCTTGTATCACATCCAGAAGGTGTTAAGATCACGATTTGCTTGGACTCACAGTATGAGCCTGACTTTTGAAAACACGTGGCATATATTATTTTGTTTACATTAGTTTTGCAGTTTGATTTACTTTATTTCTGCTTGGTTATATATTAGCACTGCACTTTTTGATTTTAATACATTCTACAGGTCAGAATACATTAATATTGGCCAAAAGAATACATTAACACCAAATGTGTAAACACGCATAAGCACGTATGCATGTGTTTAACATTGTTTTTAAGCAGCTTCTCTCCTGCCTGGAGAAAGGCATTTAGAGGAGCTGAGCAAACACTCAGTGTGCATAAGGCCTTAATGTTGTCCTGTTTTGCCGCGTACACATGAGCGGACTTTACGGCAGACTTGGTCTGGCGGACCGGAGTCCGTCAGATAATTCGATCATGTGTGGGCTCCAGCGGACTTTTTTTTCCCAAAAGTTTGATGGACCTAGAAATGAAACATGATTCAAATCTTTCCGACAGACTCAAAGCCGGTCGAAAAGTCCGCTCGTCTGTATGCTAGTCCGACAGACAAAAACCGACCCTAGGGCAGCTATTGGCTACTGGCTATGAACTTCCTTGTTTTAGTCCAGTCGTACGCCATCATGTACGAATCTGTCAGACTTTGGTTGATCGTGTGTAGGCAAGTCCGTTCATTCGGAAAGTCCGTTGAATAGTCCGCCAGACCTAGTCCGTCGAAAAGTCCGCCTGTGTGTACGCGGAATTAGTCACACTAAAAGAGTGTCTCCCCACAGCTATCCGTGCCCTTTTTTGATAAAAGCTTTCACATTAGCCTTGAAAAAGAATAGAAATGATAGAAAGATGTGGCTACTACAGACTGAAATGGGTTTAATTCTATATTTGGGATTTGCAAACATCCCATTGAGTTCGGGGGAGGTGCAGCCAACCAAACTTTTACCAGTGCACTTATCACTACTCCTTCTAATCCTTTTGTTTTAAATTGTATTGTAACTGTACTGTCACCCTTTATATTGTAAAGCCTTGCACAAACTGTTGGTGCTATAATAATAATAATAATAATAATAATAATAATATACACTAATCACTTATGGATGGCCCTGAGTGATTATTTTCAGTGCAATGTAATGACTTTGACACTACTTTCCATGCTCTGAAACAAAGGCAGCTAATGTTACATCTGACATTTCTCATGTAAGTTATGTGCAGCAGTAACTATTTACTAAGCTTTTTACAAGAGTTGCATTTTTTTGTTTTGTTTACTGCCTGATATGTCCACTTTAAGTTTCCTTGTATGTGTCCACTTCTAGTTTATTTCATCCACAAAAGATGGGAAAAAATAATCAACAAACTAGACCAGTTTTTTTTTATCACACAGATGAATTCTAAAGCTGTACTGAAATCGATGTAGATTACATTTGCCGTTTAACTGCACTTTTTATAGATTTTGCAGAAGCATTTTATTTTAGATTATACCCTAGAACAGATCTATACAATAGAAATTGTTTTAATCTTATTTGCAAACCAGCTCTCTGCTAAAATTAGATTCAGGGTAGTTGCACCATACACTATTTCTGTCTTTACAGAAAAGAATTTAATATGAACAGAAATTAATATTTTTGAAGAAAGTGCATTGCATTGCATTTATATCTTCTTTCTTAATTGCTTGTATGAATATTGCACATACAACACGTTTATATAGCTTTGGAGAAACTGGTTATATTTTTCAAATACCAAATAATTTATTAAATGTGATTTTGCTGCATATTTTTGAAAAAAGGCTGCGATTATAAATAATTTTGCTTGCCAGTGAGAATAAATACATGTCAATCGCATAGAATTATTAAATCTTCACTAACGCTGTGTATTATGTAATATTTTTTCTGTACCATTTAACTACATGTTCTGTTCCACCTAACCATTTCTTATCTAGATATTTTTTTATGACAAATAAAAGAAATAAAAGAAAAAAATCTCAGTTCAGTTAAAGCACCTATTTAAAGTAAACATTAAGCACCAAACATCCGTAAATGTGTTTATACTGAAAAACTTGGTTTTAGTAAAGGTTCTGTAAGTTACCATATTTAGTGAATAAGGTAGTACTCAAATTCTACCAGGCATGAGAGAGAAGCCATATGTCTGTTGAGCAAGGCTGGCACTACTAGGGTGGTCTCATAGTTCAACAGGTTATTAAAAATAATAAAAATCGGAGGGGGTGTGGCGACTGGACTCCAAGATGGACGTGCAATCTGGGAGCTCCGCTCGTCCACCAGAGATATCCACATCCATCGGAGCCCATCGGCGACATTAGAGACTCCAAACACCACCATCGAGGCGGCAGATCCCCGCTCATCTCAACAAAGATGCCCAGACACCGAAAAAATCCTCAACAGCCGCGGAAGCTGGACACCTTTTTCGGCACAGCATCGCATGGCCTACAGCAAAATGGCAGTGACGGAGCTCGGGACACACAGCAGCGGCGTCCGCCCGGAGCGCTCATAAGAGACCAAGGGACACCATCCAGCGCTATACACCCGCATAAGTGCCCCAGTGAATCCTCCTCTGGAACATCCAGCCCCACTACCAGGAGCCCGGCCAAATCTAAACAGAGAAGGGAGTCTCCTACTAGGCCGCGACCCGACCTGACAATGGAGGTAAGTGGGCCACAAAACGCCAGCACAAGCCAGTACACACAGGGAGGAGACCCCATAGCAGACTTCCCCACGGCGGATAGACCAGTATCAGATACAATGCTTAAGGACATGCTACTATGATTGAGGTCCTCACTGCAGGCAGATATGTTTCAAGGCCTAACTGACTGTCAGACGGAAGTTCAAGCCATAGGCCACAGGGTAAACCATGTAGAAACCAAAATGGAGGAATACACTTCTTCATACAACCAGCTGGTAGATACACACAAGGCACAGGGGGAAGATATAACATGGCTAAAGGACAAAATGGCGGACCTAGAAGACAGGTCCAGGAGGAACAACCTCAAACTACGGGGTGTCCCTGAATCAATCCCTCCTAACTAGCACCTGCAGTTTGCCCAAACCCTGTTTTCCACCCTGCTGCCAGGAGCAACGGCCCAAGACCTCCTTGTGCACAGGATTCACAGGGTACCCAAACCATCATTCTATCTGATGACACTCCTAGAGATGTACTCCTCAGAGTGCACTTTTATCACATCAAGGATCAAATCCTCCAACTCTCACACAAACAAGAAAATATACCCCAGCAATATGCTAACATCAGGCTGCTCCCTGACCTATCCAGACACACACTGCAACGTCGTAACAACCTGCTGACGATTACCAAAGCACTGAGGAACCACAACATTCTACACAAGTGGAAATATCCTGCAACCCTATCTATTACACACAACGGGAACACAATATCCGTATCCAAGTTAGAAGAAGGGCTCATAGCTCTACGTCAATGGGGCATCCTCACTGATAAAGCTATCCAACCAACTGAGTCCACAAGCCTACAACACAGCAAAACGAATGGCAGGTGGTAACTAAGAAACGTTCTCCTAAGAAGAAAGCCAGTGGGCAATCATAAACCAAACCCACATATACACTCAGATCTCTCCGAGATAGAGATATCTAGCTCGATTCTCATTTGCACCCCTCTATACAGTAGTAGCAGCCACGACTGCACGAGGATCAGTTATCAGATCCATTTCTTATGTTCACCCAGTTGACTTTTCTTGTTTTTCTTTGTTATTCTTTTTGTTTTTTGGATATACGCAGCATCCTTTGCAACACCATGCTCTCCACCGCTGAAGAAGACATACACCAGATACCCTTCTCACTTATACCGACAGTGACACGATCAGTACCCGACAGGAACTGTAAGTATATGCACGATACAGCCACAAGATCTTGCTCTCTTACACAATGATGATCAAATTTCTATCAATAAACGCCCGAGGCTTAAACCACCCGGCAAAGAGATTTTCCCTATGGAAAGAGGCCTGTAAACAGGATGCAGACATTCTTTGTGTCCAGGAAACACATTTACAATTAAACAACACTGTGAAATGCCTGCATACCACATACCCAACTATCTATATGGCTTGTAACCCCAACAGTAAAAAAGGAGGCTTCCTATTAGCCATCAGAAACTCTCTTTCTTTCCAACCCAAAGATGTTACTATAGATGAGGGAGGACGTTATATCATTGTCACAGGAGAGATCAACTCCAACACATACATGATTGTTACGCTGTATGCCCCAAACTCACATCAACTACGCTTGATAAAGAAAGTTTTCATCAAAGCCAATGGCATGAAATATGGTAACCTCCTGATCTGCGGAGACTTTAACGTGACTTCAGATCCTCTCTTGGACTCCTCTTCAGGTAAACCTACAAGCTAGCTGTCCCCCCATACTTTGCTTAAAAAAGAGGAATTATTCGATGCATGGAGATGTCTTCACGCTAACGAAAAAGATTATTCCTTTTTCTCCAATAGACATGGCTCTTATTCCCATATAGACATGTTTTTAACAGACAAATGGCTCCTGCAAAATATTGAATCAACAAGAATACATGATATCACATGGTCAGACCATGCTGCCATATCCATGTCTGTTGCAGAGAGGGGAGTCTCCTCGTCACCACCCATCTGGCGCTGTAATGCACATCTTATCCAAGCTAACCTTAACCACACTTCCAAAAATCCATATCTCAGCATCTCAATAATTATTTTGCAGACAACACAGATTCAGTTTCAGACCCATATATGGTGTGGAATGCACACAAGGCCTTCATAAGAGGCATCTTAATACAAATAGGAGCTAGAGAAAAAAAGAGACAGGCCAAACAGTTTAATGAGATCCTCACAGACATACATACTATAGAAGCACAAAACAAATAATCACCATCAATGCCATTGCTTAACCAACTGTCAACCCTTAGGGAAAAGCTCAGAGAACTGCTAACACAACAATATGATAAACACCTCAGATGCCTGAAACTAAACTACTATACCAATGCCAATAGAGCTGGTAAATACTTAGCAAACAGACTTAAAGCGGCTCGTACTAAATCTAGAATTGCATACTTAATACACCCCACTGATAAACACAAAGTCATCAACCCCAAAGACATAGCAAACCAATTTGCCGCATACTACAGTTCACTGTACAACCTACACACTGACACTTCTACGCATCAACCAACAGCAGACAAAATACAAACGTTCCTGGGAGAGATAAACCTCCCATCTCTCTCGGATACTCAACTAAATACTCTAAATGCTCCAATCACGGTACAGGAAATAGAAAACACTATACACTCTTTACCAAATGGAAAATCACCAGGTCCTGATGGCTTTTCCAATGAATACTTTAAAACATTCAAATCAATTCTCTCACCCCACATGTCCAAGGTATTTAATATAGCAACAATCTCTGCAATCCTACCACAAGAGATGCTGAGAGCACATATAGTGACACTTCCAAAACCAGGGAAAGACCCTAATATACCAGCCAATTTTAGACCCATATCCCTTCTCAACTCGGATACCAAGGTATATGCAAAGTTATTAGCCAAAAGACTAACTAATATCATACCTACATTAGTCAAAAGCGACCAGATGGGCTTTGTGAAGGGGAGACAGACCTCTGATGCCACCCAGAGAATCATTAATGTGTTACATCATGCTGAGCGATCCCGAACGCCTTCTCTGCTGCTATATATAGACACAGAGAAGGTGCTCGACAGAGTTCATTGGACATATATGGAAATGGTTTTACACAAGTATGGTTTCAAAGGTTCCATATTAAAGGCAATTATGGCCTTATACTCTTGCCCTTCCGCACAGGTATACTCCAATGGTTTTCTATCCACAACCTTCAAAATATCTAATGGGACTAGGCAGGGTTGCCCCCTGTCTCAGATCATTTTCAATCTAATGATAGAACCCTTGGCTGAAGCCATTAGAAATCATCCGCTGATCACAGGCTTTCAGTTCGGCTCTAGCACACACACCATCAACCTGTTTGCGGATGATGTAATCCTCCTCTTGACTAACCCACTCACATCCCTAACCGAGGTACACACTGTCCTCACCAACTTTGGGGAAATCTCCTATTACAAGGTCAACTTCACTAAATCAGTAATACTGGACCTGGGACTGCCTCCCCACACTCGAAACACCCTACAAACAAAGTTACCTTATACATGGAGTTCAGGTGGTATTACCTATTTAGGAATTAAAATTACTGACAAAACTTCTGCAATATCATGGTTAGGTAGGATAACTGCTTATAAGATGTTAATATTGCCTCAAATACTGTATATGTTCCGCACCCTGGCAGTTCACATCCCACGCCATTACCTTAAGAGCATATCAAATCTCAGCTGGAGATACATCTGGGGTGGGAAGGAAGCCAGATGCCCATGAAACAATCTAACTTCCCACAGGAAAGCAGGAGGGGCTGGGCTAGTAGACATCTATGACTACCTCTGGGCGGTACGTCTAGACCAGATCAAATACTGGTTTCAAGAGAATAACACCCCATTATGGGTGGACATTTAAAAGACTATATCACCTACAAAACACCTAACACTAATGCTTATGAGTGACAGTTGGGACCATTGGGAAACACATAGTCTATCACCACCAATGCAGACCTCACTAAAGGCATGGAGATACATTTTGTCACAACAACGTCAGGATAACCAAACGATAAATTATAAACTACCACTAACTCTGTTAGAATCCAAAATGCCAATGACAAGAGTCAAAGATTTGACTGACAAGGGCATCACACATATATCTGACTTATATGAGGGAACTCAACATAAATCAGTAGACCACATTATGACACAATATCACCTCAAGAATGACACAAGATTCACGTGCATGAGAATTACCCATTACCTTAAAACACGAGTCCCCCCAACTATATCCATTCCAGGCAAAATATGGCAATTCTACTCCACAGCCAAACAAGACAAAAAGTGGGAGATAGACCTAGGCACCACTTTCTCAGATGACCAATGGATACACTCCTTTAGAGAAACTCATAAAGCATCTCACTGTGTTAAACACTGGGAACTTATAATTAAAATGGCCAATAGATGGCACTACACCCCATACAGAATAGCTGCTTTCTTTCCAGGTGCATCGCTAAAATGCTGGAGGGAATGTGGTCACATAGGCAACTTGGTACATATGCTCTGGCATTGCCCAAGCATAAAGAGTCCTTGGAACCAGGTATTCCAATTAATCTCCTCTATAACAGGAATAATTACAAAACCAGACCCAGCTCTAGCACTCCTACACTTGAACATAGACAAATTTCAGAACACTTTCAGGCCTGTCATAACTCATATACTCTTAGAAACACGTTTACTGATCCTGCGCAATTGGAAATCTAGCAAAGCCATAAATATATCTGATATAATCACAGCAGTTCATAGAAACTATACTTTTGAACGTCTTCTAGCCATTAACTCTATGACTTGTAAACTGTTCGACAACTATTGGTCTATTTGGCCTAAATGCTTTGACAAAAAATTAGAAGTTATTTCAATGATAAGACAATATAAGATAACTATGTATATCTGATGATGCGTATTTCAATGTACCTTTTATGTTCTGTTTGAATATGAAAATATCCAATAAAAAGTATTGAAACAAAAAAAATAATAAAAATCAGTGTGAAGATTGTTTCATGGCTCTCTTGTTCCTATTACCTCTACAGAAAGTTAAGGAATAATGTTTTGTTTATTGAAGGTCTGTGTGAACATCCTACCTGTTACAAGATCAAGAAACGATTTGCAAAAAAGTAAGGGGGTCATTTACTATAACTCCAGGAAGTACTGGGCACTATGGCAAATAATAGAGCCCATTTTAGCCAAATGAAAACAAAACGGCGAATTTGCGCATGAAAATCAGCGATATAAGCGGAGAACAAACGTTTGTAAATTCTAAATTGCCGCTAATTAGCACTTCCGCGTATATACAAATGCCAATTCTTATCAAGTTGTTATATAGCACTGTACTGTAGCCATGATCCATGTATGTAAAAGAAACATTTTTTATCAGAGATGTGCTCTAGTTCCCGTGCATCTATTGATTTATATTGCAATTAGTATTCCTAGTTTTTTTTTCCTTCTTTTGCTAAGAAATGCAGTTCTGAATGATTATTACATAGTAATGTCTGCTATTCTGTAAAGTTACATGTATTAATCATTTAGGTTACCTATTTGTTGTATGTTGTTTTTTTCATGTTTTTGATTTATTATTTATTAATTTAGTTGACTATAAAGCAGTAATTATTTATGTTCATTCTTTAATAATACTACACTATTATGCAGGTCTTGTACTTAGCACAATGGCTTAGTGGTCTGCTTGGATATCTCCACACCACTCGTGGTATGAGTTCAAACAACAGCCAACCTACCATCCACCAGCTGTGTTTATTTTTTCAGTGCACAAGTGAATTAAAATAAACAAAGAAAGAAATGTAAACTGCCCTTTAGCTAGTGTGTGGTGTTTGGAATGTCACATCATAATATAATTGAATACTTACATACCATTGCATGCATTTAAAGAGTTAATACAATAAAAACTTTCACATTAAACTGCATTGGCTACTTGGCAATCACCTATTTTCAGTAAATATATATACATGTATATTTGTGTTGCTTTGGCTAATTGGCTAACTGGCATTCTCCTCCTTTTCCCACCAATGCAATCTTTTAGCATTTTTCTGTGGGATTTGAACCCATGAGCCTTTCAATACCTGAATGTTTGAAGGTAGAGGTGCTAACTGCTAGCCTATTGGGCTGAGCACAATTGTACATACAAAATACTTTTACTAGTGTTTGATGTGTTATATACTATACAATAAAGTTTATCAAATGTAAACTGCTTGTTAGCTAGTGTGTGGTGTTTGGAGATTCACACCATAATATTAGTGAATACTTACATACCATTGCAAGCATTTGAAGAGTTAATACAATAATATCAACCACATTAAAGTCTATTGGCTACTTGGTATTCACTGTATGCTGCTTTGGCTAATTGGCTAACAGTAATTCTCCTTTTCTCCACCAATAGCAATCTTTTAGGATTCTTCTGTGGGATTTGAACCCATGAGTCTTTCAATACCTGAATGTTTGAAGGTAGAGGTGCTAACTGCTAGCCTATTGGGCTGAGCACAATCATATATACAAAATACTTTTACTAGTGTTTGATGGTTTATATACCATACAACAAAGTTTATCAAATGTAAACTGCTTGTTAGCTAGTGTATGGTGTTTTGGAGATTCACACCATAATATTAGTGAAGACTTATTTATTTTTATTTAAGGTACTTCTATAGTGCCGTCAATTTACGCAGTGCTTTACATATACATTATACACTAATATGGGCCCCTACCCTCAAGGAGCTTACAATCTAAGGTCCCTAACTCACATTCATATACTAGGGCCAATTTAGACAGAAGCCAATTAACCTACCAGCATGTCTTTGGAGTGTAGGAGGAAACCGGAGTACCCGGAGGAAACCCACGCAGGCACAGGGAGAACATGCAAACTCCAGGCAGGTAGTCTTGTGGTGTGGTTGGGAATACGAACCAGCGACCCTTTTTACTGCTAGGTAGGGATGAGCAGACCCCCCCTGTTCGGTTCGCACCAGAACATGTGAACAGGAAAAAAGTTTGTTCGAGCATGCGAACACCGTTAAAGTCTATGGGGGTCATTTACTATAGCACCAGGAAGTACTGGGCACTATGGCAAATAATAGCTCCCATTTTAGCCAAATAAAATTTCAACAGGCGAATGTGCGAATGAAAAACTAGCGCTATTAGTGAGAAACACATGTTAGTAAATTCTAAGCTGGCGCTAATTAGCGCTTCCGCGTATATGCAAATGCCAATTCCTACCAAGTTGTTATATAGTACTGCACTGTAATCATGATCCATGTATGTGAAAGAAACATTTTTATGTGAGATGTGCTCTACCTCGTGTGCATCTATTGATGTATGTTGCAATTAGTATTCCTAGTTTTTTCCTTCTTTTGCTAACTAATGCAGTTATGAATGATTATTACATAGTAATATCTGCTATTCTGTAAAGTTACATGTATTAAACATTTAGGTTATCTATTTGTTGTATGTTGTTTTTTATTTTTTAATTTAGGTGACTATAAAGCGGTAATTACTTATATTCATTCTTTAATCATACAACACTATTATGCAGGTCTCATACTTAGCACAATGGCTTAGTAGTCTGCTCAGATGTCTCCACAGCACTCATGGTACAAGTTCAAATACCAGCCAACCTATCATCCCCCAGCTGTGTTTATTTTTTCAGTGCACATGCGAATTAAAATGAACAAACAAAAAAATGTAATCTGCCCATTAGTTAGTGTGTGGTGTTTGGAATTTCACACCATAATAGTATTGAATACTTACATATCATTGCATGCATTTGAAGAGTTAATATAATAGAATCAGCCATATTTAAAGTGCATTGGCTAATTGGCATTCACCTATTTTCAGCATATGCTGCTTTGGCTAATTGGCATTTGCTTTTTTTTCACCAATTCAATCTTTTAGTATTTAGTGGGATTTGAACCCATGAGTTCTTCAAGGTAGAAGTGCTGACCGCTAGCCTATTGGGTGTAGCACAGTCATACATAGAAAATACATTCACTAGTGTTTGATGTTTCTTCTCCCCGAGCTGTCTCTCCTGCTGCCACCATCTTCTCCCGCTGATGTGTTCTTCAGCGCAGCCGGTTACGCACTAATAAAAAAAAAGCCGCTCTTCTTGTGGTGGTCTTCTGTGGCCATCCGATAATATCACCCGGAGAGTCCGCTCCATGGCTATGTAAGAGACACTACACAGCGGGTGACAACACAGCGGAGGAAGACCACCATGAAAGAAGAGCAGCTTTTTTTTATTCGTGGGTAACCAGCGGTGCGGAAGAACACAGCAGATAGTGGCGGCAGGAGAGACGGCTCTGGGAGAATACAGCTCGGGGAGAAGATGGAGGAGGGAGAGACAGCGTCTGGAGAAGATGGCTCAGGGAAGAAGACAGCTCGGAGCTATTCTACAATAAAGGACTTGTCAAAAACCGGCTATTAATTTTTTTACATTTCACTGCTTTTTTTGGTGAATGGGTAGGGGTAAAATGTACCCCATACCTATTCACATAGGGGGCAGGATCTGGGAGCCCCCTTGTTAAAGGGGGCTTCCAGATTCTGATAAACCCCCTGCCTGCAGA
The DNA here is from genome assembly GCF_042186555.1 of Aquarana catesbeiana. Lineage (NCBI taxonomy): Eukaryota > Metazoa > Chordata > Amphibia > Anura > Ranidae > Aquarana > Aquarana catesbeiana. Next base: position 434,349,635 of record NC_133328.1, read on the forward strand.
CCGACAATCACCGACCAGTGTTGTCGGGAAGAGGCCCTTGTCCCCATTAACATGGGGAAAAGGTGCTTTGGGGCATGTGGCTTGGTAAGGTTCAGAAGGGGAGGGTGCTCACTCGTCCCCCCCTATCCTGACCTCCAGGCTGCATGCTCAGGTAAGGGTCTGGTATGGATTTTGGGGGCCCCACATCAAATTTATTTTACATTTTGGTGTGGGGTTCCCCTTAAAGTCCATACCGAAGGGCCTGGTATGTACTGGGGGGACCCTACGACATTTTTTCCTTGAATTTTGGAATTCCATACCATATTATTGAATAAGTACATACCATTGCATGCATTTGAAGAGTTAAAATATGGAATAAAGCAAGCTGATGTGCTTTGCCTAATTATGCTTCTGAGTACAATGCACACTTCTAGGAGGTGATGCTGTCAGTGGGATTTGAATTCATGGTTTGAACTTTTGGGGGCAGCAGGGTATACCACTATGCTACAGAGCTGAGCACTTACCTACAGAGAAAATACATTTACTAATGTTTGATTCAATACAATAATGTTTTGCATTTCAGACATTAATATTATAGTAACAACCATGCTCGTGCCAATGTGGCATTGGCTAATAGGCATTTGCCTCTTTTCAGCATATGCTGCTGAGTACAATGCAAGCTTTCAGTAGGTGATACCATCTGTGTGATTTTCAGCCATTTGAGCACAATTATATTGAGAACATATATTTACTAGTGTTTGATGGTGGGACTACTTTATATTCTAAGTATAAAATAGTACTCAGCACAGTGACTTAGGCACCTTTCACACTTGTGCGACCTGAAAGTTGCGAGATTTTAATGCGACTTTAAGCAATGCCTGTGTAATCTTGAGGTCTATGGACACAGGAGTCGCAGGGAAAGACACGCAACTTTCCCATGATTTTGCATCAGCAATTTTGCCGCAATTCCAGGGAATGCCTGTGTAAACTTGAGGTCTATGGACCTCAACTCGCATCAAAGTCAGACCGAAGTAGTACAGGGACTACGTTGAAGTCAGTGTTACTTTAAGTTGCACAGATATGAATGGTACATATTAAAAATCATGGGGTATGACTTGTCATACGACTCTGATGTCCAAAGTTGCACAAGTGTGACTCAGCCTGACTTTGTCAGCGATTTCAGAGACATCAGTGCACTTTCCTGCACAGATGTCTAGTGAAATCACATAGGTCCCAACTGTTCTCCTTTAAGAAGGTGTCCTATGCCTACCTACTTTTGCTAATAGGTGTCCCTTATACCCATCTCAAAAAGTTGGGAGGTAAGAAATCGCCCCCTGAAGTCGCCCAAAGTAGTGCAGGAACTACTTTTGGGAATCGTTGTGGTGTCGCACCAATTCGGACAGTTCCATTGCCATCAATAGGCGCCGATTTGGCCTACAATTTGACATGTCAATTCAGACCTATGTGAACATGGGTGAAGTTGCATAGATATTAGAGCTGCACGGTTCTGGCCAAAATGAGAATCACAATTTTTTTGCTTAGAATAAAAAGATCACGATTCTCGCGACGTAAAATCTTTCACATTATCCCACAAAAAATTGGGCTAACTTTTCTTTTTTTTTAATTCATTAAAGTACTTTTTTCCAAAAAAAATTGCATTTGAAAGGCGCAAATACAGTGTGACATAAAATATTGTAACAACCACCATTTTATTCACTAGGGTCTCTACTAAAAAAAATATATATAATGTTGGGGGGTTTTAAGTAATTTTCTAGCAAAAAAAAAATGATTTTAACCTGAAACCAACAAATGTCAGAAAAATGTTTAGTGTTTAAGTAGTTAAACTTTCCTCACTTACACAGAATTCTATTTAATTGACAAATTGTTACAAGGTTTCTAGTTAAGTTCACTGATAAAGAATGTTCTCATTCTTGGCAGACTTCCTGTTTTTTTGGCTGTGGCTTCAGAAGAGCAGAGAGAGTTCTTTGCATAGCAAGAATCGTGAAACTCTTTTTTCAAGATCGTAAAGGGGAAAAAAATCACGATGACGATTAATCGTGCAGCTTTAATAAATATGCATGGAAATCAAGGGGGACAACTTTTCATGTGACTCTGAGGTCCAAAGCTCCATGAAAAGTCACCCAAGTGTGAAAGTAACCTAATGCGATTAATTGATAACACCTTTGAATAAGGCCCCATTTGCACTTGTGCGACCTTAAAATTGCACAGCTTTGTCATGACTTGAAGCAATGTCTGTGTAATCTTGTGGTGTATGAACCTCAAATTGCATCAAAGTCAAACCAAGGTAGTGCAGGGACGAATTTGCTACACCTTCAGGATGCACAAGTGACAATAGGGCCAAATTCAAAGGTGTTATCCTTGAATCTCATTCACACTGCTGCGACCTGAAAGTCACACTATTTTGCTGCCACTTTGCCGCTGCAACTTGGCCCCAACTTCTGGGAATGCCTGTGTAATATTGTACCCGATATACCTCAAGTCACACCAAAGTAGTACAGGGACTACTTTGATGTTGGTGCGACTTAAAGTAGCACAGATATGAATGGTTGTCATTGAGAATCATGGGATACAACTTGTCATGCAACTCAGAGGTCCAAATTTGCTGGAAAATTCGCCCAGCTGTGAAACAAGTCATATATATTTTAAGAAAAGGAGCTCTCATTTATACTTGCATAGTCCTTACTGATTTACATCAGCAGAACAAATGCAGGAAGTGATGTGTGCACATGGGACGGAAGCAAATGTGTGGTGATGCCAAACAAATCAATGAACCCCACCCACACCAAATCTAACTATGACATCCACCCCCGCATTGATTAAGTACAAGTACATATCCTACACTTACCCGGCCAATAAGCAGCATCTCCTCTCTGCTAAAGAGACCTCGCCATGTCCACCTAGATGGAGATCCTGACCAGCACAGGAACTTCCGGGTGCATACAATGACTAATTTCTGGGTCAGAAGGTGAAACCACGCTTTTGATTGCAGCTGCGAATATTTGATCTCAACCATGATTAGTATTTTTTTTATTTTCAGATATGCAAATCTGTATTTCTACATATATTTGAAGGTAAACTTAAGGGAGTTTGCTAAGAAATGGTGTCCCTGGGTTAGCAGCAGGTGAACTACAAAGGCAAAAGGCCCAGTTTGGGCCCTGGTTCACACTGACAGAGGGAGAAAAGCATTCAGCTGAACTCCCACAATTTCATTCCTGCATGTCAGTCCCGACTGTGGGGGCAACATCAGAGACATCAGTGCAGGTTTCTGCTCCATTATCAATACAAATCGCACAAATTAGAACAGTGCAATTGCCACAGATTTGACATGTCAAATCACACCAATGTGAACCAGAGCTGACAAATTCAAACACTGCCTATCCACCAGCTGAATTCATTACCTGCAATTCTCCACAGCTGTTAATGATAAAGGTGGAATCTTTATATATAACTTGCAGTTGTGCAGAAGCCTAGGTTTACATTGGAGCGATTGGTCATGCGATTTGAGAGATCAAATCGCATGACTATTGGCAATGGCACTGTTCCAATTGATGCAACTTTTTTGTGGCACCGCATCAATTTGCTAAAGTAGTTCCTGCACTACTTTTGCCGATTTCAGGTGCGACTTCAATAGACATTTGTGTATGAAGCCACCTGAAATCACGCTGACCTTGCTACTTTGAAATCGTGCTACTTCAAGTGAAGTAGCGCAATTTCAAAGTAGCATGTGAACCAGGGCAAAGAGATTAGTTTTTTGGTGCACAAATACATATTGAAATAAAATATAAAAGATATTGCACTTTCCCAAAACCACCACCCACAAAAACTAAAGAAAGAAAAGTAGAAGGGAAAAAAAAACCCACACACACACACACACACCCCACAACAAAAGCTTAATGTACTTTTATTTTAACAGCAGAAAAAAAAAATAAATTTACATTTACTAGCTTCAAAAAAATTTGGACAGGATATATGGTACTACATTTAGCAACGGAATTTTAAGGGCCCTGCTCATAGGAGCTTACAATCTAAAATTAGACAAAACTTTAGAGTGGACACAGCTTTCATTTCAGTGTATAACGGGCAACACATCACAATATTATCTGAAAGATTATAGAAACATACTTAACAGTCATTCTTACAAAGCATTCCAACATAATATTGCAAAAGACTTATTCAAAACACCCACCACCAGCCCACAATCCACACACACATACATTGGTGACCATGTTCTGCTGGAAGCTGCATTTCGGTGTACACGATTAAACAAGATCAAAAAGAGTAGGTCAGCAGATGCTTCCAAACGATGTTTGCATGATCAGACAGGAACAATACACACACAACATTGACAGCATGGCCACATAAACCCACTTTTGATTGAAAAAATGCACAAGAATTTCATCAAATCTCCCAATATCATTCCTTCTCCATCACAACAAATAACCTGACCTTCTCAGGCCAAACAAACCCCCTACTGCAGGCCTTTATATAAGAGAGGTTTTATTGTTAGAACACTGACACACCCTATAGAAGTACACGCCCACCAGTATCTTTCAATCTGTCTCTTCATGTATGTCTAAAGTGATTGCACCTGATGGGCAGGAACACATAATAGTATTTGCAACTGTGTTAGCCTTGGCTATGTGCATCAAATCTCCAACTACAGGACAAAGATCAAAGTCCATTTGCATCCACATAAACAAAGCAACAGTTTTCTAAGCATATGTACCTGTGCAGTGTAAACCCTAAAATTTGAAATGTCCAAGTCCCTGGGCATGATTAGTGCTAATAAACATTAACATCAGTCCCTGGCTGCAATGAGCTTCCAATATAAAGTCCAAAATTAACTTTCTTACATTAGAACCTATTTCGACAGGAGACAAATAAAACGCCAGCATGTCTTTAGATTGTGGTGAGAAACCCACACAGGGAGAACATATAAACTTCAACACAAGCATTAGCATGTTGGGGAATTGAACCAACATCCCAGGTGCTGCTAGACAGAACTGCTACCCACTAAGCCACCAGACAGCCCCACACATGTTCTCTGCATCTCTGTGGTGTGAACCAGCCCTAAGTCCATAGCCATGCTCAGTGTCACAAGCAATATACAGTATATTGGCGTAAGTATTGGGATGCCTGCCTTTAAACACACATGAACTGTAATGGCATCCCAGTATTAGTATTGGGTTCAAAACTCATTTGGCCCACCCTTTGCAGCTATAACAGCTTCAACTCTTCTTGTCCACAAGGTTTAGGAGTGTGTCTATGGGAATGTTTGACCATTCTTCCAAGTGCATTTGTGAGGTCAGGCACTGATGGACAAGAAGGCCTGACCTACAGTCTCCTCTCTAATTTATCCCCAAGGTGTTCTGTTGTGTTGAGGTCAGGACTCTGTGCAGGCCAGTCAAGTTCCTCCACCCCAAAATCACTCATCCATGTCTTTATGGACCTTGCTTTGTGCACTGGTCCAAATGATTTGGTAGAGGGGGATTATGGTGCGGGGTTGTTTTTCAGGGGTTGGGCTTGGCCTCTTAGTTTCAGATAAGGGAACTCTTAAGGCGTCAGCATACCAAGACATTTTGGACAATTTTATGCTCCCAACTTTGTGGGGACAGTTTGGGGAAAGCCCCTTCCTGTTCCAACATGACTGCACACCAGTGCACAAAGCAAGGTCCATAAAGACATGGATGAGCAAGTTTGGGGTGGAGAAACTTGACTGGCCTGCACAGAGTCCTGGCCTCAACCCGATAGAACACCCTTTGGCTGAATTAGAGTAGAGACTGCAAGCCAGGCCTTCTCATCCAACATCATTGCCTGGCCTCACAAATGCACTTCTGGAAGAATGATCAAACATTCCCATAGGCAGACTAAACCTTGTGGACAGCCTTCCCAGAAGCTGTTCTAGCTGCAAAGGGTGGGCCAAATCAAATTTTAACCCTACGGACTAAGACTGGGCTGCCATTAAAGTTCATGTGTGTGTAAAGGCAGGCGTCCCAATACTTTTGGCTATATAGTGTATCTGGAAAAGACTTACAATGGTGGTGGAACCCTCCTACACATAACTACTACAATTAGACATAGTTATAGGACCTGGGAAACGAGACAACTTCTCTACATGAAGTAACATGGTTGGGATTTGAACCCAGAGCCTCAGAGATACTAAGCAGAAGTTCTAACCTCTAAGCCACAGAGCTGCCACGTGTGACACCCTCCTACACATGACTACACATAAATACACATAAAAACACATAAATACTGCATTTCTATGGACATACAGGTGATGGAATTACATTACTCAAGAGTTATTCTTCTTGATTTATTCTGTGATATTTGGTGTTTTTTTTGTGGGTGAGAGTAGAATATTACCCTTAAATTTTTGGGAATTACATTTTGATTTCTGATGTTGGTACACATATCACATTTTTTGGGCTCAAATTATGAATATTTGCAAATAATAAAAAGCACAAAAAATTGTGACTCATTTTAAATTTGCATCAGCAATGGTATTGTATGTGGATTGTAAATACTCCTGTGTGAGTTTGGGGTAAAGATTGTTGTGAGATGGAGAGTAACAAGTGAAAGTGACAGAGAAAAATATATTTTACCAAAACACCAAAACATCCCACATTGTAGCATTCTTAAAATCAAAATATTTTAAGTAGAAGCAACAATGTTGCAAAGGAAAATTTATTCCACAGAAAGATACATTTCATCTCAACATTAAAAGGTTTTTTTTGTGAAAGTTAGAATTGTTCCATTAGAATCAATGACTGAAACTTCATTTGGACTAAATTAGAGCAGATTTTAACTCCCAAAAAATGTTCTCTAATTAGCTCTCATTTTGGTATTTACTATAGCTCCAGGTAAAAAAGACACTGGAGATAAAATGAGAGTTATTTTCAGGACTGAGCATGCACAGTTGTGTTGGCACCTAGTTGTCCAAAACGGGGAATTTTTCACTTTTCAGACTTTTAAAGATATTTCAGTGTAGAAATCACTTTTTCACACAGTTTAAAAGCAGATAATCTTTAAATAATATACCGCATATTTCAGTACCATTTAGGCAATTATATCATGCTCTAAACATTATTTCCATGTGCAATTCTCTAGGTTTTAGCAGAGTAAGGGTTTGGGCTCTATTTAGTTTCAGGGAGCTATAGTAAATTCGATTTTGGGAGAATTTTCTCACCAGCGCTATAGTGAATACCATTTTAGCGCGAATTAGCGCTATTAGCGCTAATTCGCGCTAAATTGCCGCGAATTAGCGATAATTCGCGGCAATTTGCGCGAATTAGCACCATAGCGCTATAGTAAATGACCCCCTAAGTGTGTTTTAATTGTTTTAAATTGCCAATAAATGCAGAATTACATTATTGTAGGTTATCTCCTGTTTTTTTTTTCTCTTTGCATAGTCCAACTAGAAGAAAATTTATGAAGAAGTGGTCTTGGGGAGCGAATCTAGATAAAGCTGCTGGAGGGAAGATGCAAACTTAAAGAGCTTAGGACCCATTTATAGTGAAGATATTGAATTTTCTATCTTTGGGCACAAGACACTTTTTATGAGCACTTTACAATCTCTGAATCTCAACACTGTTAATTGAATATATGTGTATCACACAAAAGACTTGTGTTTCTGACTTTTTGCATAAATTGTATATATTGTTTAAATAATTAATGCAGTATGATGCACAGTGATTGTTATAGTTGAAATATTGTGTGTTATTGATTTATGCACTTTACCGATACATGCACTTTACTTAGTTAAGGACGTTGCTAAGGGAGGTGCATTGTAGTACGGTTTTATGTGTATGATGTCACTTAAGGGAATTTATTTACTTTGTTGTATAGAGGAATTGCAAGCACCACACCATAGTGTCTTTTTTGTAACCTTGGTTGTATCCTATTAAGAGGATATAAGCATGGTGGGAGCAGCTGCACTTGATAATAGACCCATAGCACAGAGTACTGAATTGATTAAAAAAATGCCGCCAAGCAGGGAAGACAAGATGGCGCCAGATGCCGACTCCCCCTCCCGTTCCCCTGCCTTGTCGCAGCTCTCTCTATTGGCTCTATCGGTGGGCCCGGCTCCTGAAGACTCCCTGCTGGCAGCCCCAGAATGTAGACACTCGCTCAAGGAGTCAATGGTGAGTGCTTCCCTATTAGCAGCCTCTCCAGCTGAATGGCCATGCAGAGCAGCACCTGCTGCTCTCACACATGCTTCCCTGACTAGCTTCCAGCTTCCTATCTTGCTCTCCCCCCTGCACTGGACTGTGTCAGAGCCCTGCATCAGTTCCTGGCTTGAGTTGACTGCTCCACTTTTCTCCCCACAAGGCTCACCCAGCTCTCCTGTCATGCTGTCCTCTGCAGTCCCTTCTGCATTGAGGGGAGAGGCAGTGCTGGTGGGGAATTCCCCAATCCACCACTTAAATATGTCGGCACCCACCTCTCCTACACCACAAAGGACATTTAGATCTCATGACCCGAGTTCTTCTGGAGGCACCCCGAGACTCGGTATGTCTCCTACCCCTCTGCTACACCACTCAGTAGGAGGGCATATGTGGTTACGTCCTCTCCACCGCACACTCTCCGGCCTAGTATGAGCCATGGGATCCCCTATTGCAGCCTACTCTTACCGACCCATTATAGTGCACCTGTAGTGGCTCCACTGCTTGTTCCTTCCTCCCAGCAGTCTCCCTAGCTATTGGCAATGGCCTCTCCTCACCCAACCACCGCCATGTAACACGCATACCTGCAAGCTATACCTTCTAAGGACGACTTTCGGCAGGTGATTGAAGATGTTAAGTCCACCTGCCGCACTGAAATTCAAGCTCTGCAATCAGATTTTAAACACTTAGCAGAGATGGTGGAGGAGGAAATACAGGAAACCAAACTAGCAGTTAATCGCACTCAGTTACAGGGTGCTGACCATCATCTTCTCTTCCATGATATGTGGCACCATATCAAAGACCTGGACAATAGGGGCCCCAGAAACAATATTTGGGTTTAAGGCCTGCCTGAATCTGAAGGCCTTGAAGATTTAAAATCTACCCTGAAAACCCTGTTTAATGGTCTATTAGGGGAACCCACTTCACATCCTGTTGAGATGGACAGTGCTCACCACGCCTTGAGCCCTAATGCTGCGTACACACGAGCGGACTTTCCAGCAGACTTGGTCCGGCGGACCGGACTCTGTCGGACAATTCGATCGTGTGTGGGCTCCAGCTGACTTTTTTTCACAAAAGTCCGACTGACCTAGAAATAAAACATGTTTCAAATCTTTCCGACGGACTCGAGTCCAGGCGAAAAATCTGCTCGTCTGTATGCTAGTCCGACGGACTAAAAACGACGCTAGGGCAGCTATTGAGTACTGGCTATTAAGTTCCTTATTTTAGTCTGGTTGTACATCATAACGTATGAATCCGTCGGACTTTGGTGTGATCGTGTGTGTCCAAGTCCGTTCTCTTGAAAGTCCAGTGGACGTACGCTGCAAAGTCCGTCGGAAAGACTGTCGGACCTAGTCAGTCGAAAAGTCCGCTCGTGTTTATGCGGCATAAGAGTTCTTCCTCTAAACCAAGAGATGTCATTTGTAGGGTCCATTCCCACCTCTTGAAAGAGGACATTATGCGGAAAGCCCATTCTACTCGCAAAGTAGATGGGTGTCTACTTGCCCTTAATTGGCCTGCTCAATATTGCTGTGCTCCTGCCCCTATCACTTATTGAACTCAGAGTCCCCCTTTACAACTTCATATTTGCGGACTCAGCCCCATGGGGATCCGTGGGCTATCAGCTCTTCTAACAACGTCTCCCACCTATTGGTTATCAAAAGCTCCTTTTCCTATTTACCTCTATGCCCTCATACCCTTTGTTTAGGTTGAGAGCCCATATAAGAACTTTAATGGTTCTTTTTCATTTTTGCTGTCTCTATTTTGATGTTACCAATTTTTTTTTTGTTCGAAACAGGTTTTATTGATACAAATACAAGGGAACATAATATGACTGCTTTACAGTGACAAGAATCAATAAGATGTTTTTTTTTTTTTTTAATTTCTTTTTATTGAGTTTTTTCAACAGTGTAATGTACAACTGGGTGTGTCAAGTGACACCTTCCCAGTGAAACTTGGCCTCACAGGGCCTTGAAACAACTAAACCCTACCAGATACAATCTAGGCCTACCCCGTACCCACTTCACTTCCTCCCCCCCCCTCCCCCCTCCCATTTAACTTGTCACAGCTCAGGGACATTTCACATTTTTACATTTTTTACCTTTGTGTTATCACATTTACTTCCACCTCCTAGTCTATTTCCTTTGTTTCAGTCTTCCCTCCCCACTTGTGCATATAGTACTCTGCGTCTTAACAGTTTATCTTTTGAGAGTCATACCATCCAAATGTGTAAACCATGGATTAAATCACTTATCCCACCGTATTGCTAGATTCCCACCAAACCTTCCATATTTTGTCAAATTTTTTCTCACACCCCCTTGCTCTATATGTTGTCTTGTAATACGGAAGCATATTGTTAACTAACTGTTTCCAAAACCTGCCCTCTGGAGCATTCTTATTTTTCCATTTAAGGAGGATCGCTTTTTTCCCATAGAACAAGAGGATGGTTATTAGCGTTCTCAATGCCCTAGTTGGAACCAGATCCTCTACCAGCCCCAATAAGCAAACCTTTACTGTCACTGGGATGGGAACTGAGATCAAGTCTGAGATGCACTGTGTGATTTCCTTCCAATATATTTGAATATGTGGGCATGACCAAAATATGTGTTCCGCATTTGCTGGAGAGAAAGAACATCTCCAGCACTTTGCTGTGTCACCACCATACATTTTTGCAAGTCTGGCCGGGGTGTAGTAGCTTCTATGTAAAAACTTAAATTGGATCAGTCTATCTCTTGCTGCAACTAAGTATTGAAAAGGTTGTGTCCATAGGTCGTCGCAATCCTCCCCTTGTAACTCTGGAACCTCGGTCTCCCAATTTGTTCTGCATTTAAGAACCGCTTTAGGGGTAGTTTTAAAAAATTCCTTATATGTTACTGAGAGAACTTTAGGCAATTCTTCGTCTGTTAATAGAGATTCGAGAGACGAAGGCAGGGATTCCACCCTCATCTCCCTGAATTGGTTTTGGAAGGCGTGTCTAATTTGAAAGAAACGGAAGAGGTAAGAGTTCGGTAAATCATGTCTGGCCTTAAGCTGCGGAAAAGTCAAAAGCTCACCAAAAGATGTGATGTCTTTCAGTGTTTTTATACCCCTCACTGCCCATATCATTGGATCCGGGAGACTGTAAAACTGCGGAAGTAAGGGATTCATCCATAGAGGTGATGACGGTGAGAAACCCAGGAAGCTAGGAGATGCTAATTTTACTGCCAATCCCCATGCTCTAATTGTGGCTGTCATTGTCTCTGTAAGTGGTAAGTCTGTTTTAGTGCCCCTAAATAGGGCCAGTCGAAGGCTTTCGTACGACCCCAGATGAGCCGCCTCCAAGACCGTCGCTGCGTCCCCATCGTCTGTCAGTAGCCATCTGCGGGCAAACACCATTTGTCCCGCCAGATAGTACTTATGCCAGTCCGGTAACGCTAGTCCTCCCTGTGCACTAGGCTCCTGGAGAACTCTGAGACCCACTCGGGGGAAGCCTAGGTGTCCACAAAAATGAGACTATCAGACTATCTATACTCTTGAAGTAAGTCTTGGGTATCCAAACCGGGGCATGTCTAAGAAAGTACAGGATTACCGGTAAAACTTTCATTTTTATAAGGCATATTCTGCCTATCAGGGAAAGGGGTAATCTGGCCCAGGCCTGAAGTTTTTGTTTAATGAGAGTTAGCAATGGTAGTAAATTTAACTTGAAGTAATCCTGTACTTTCGCTGTTATTTTTACTCCGAGGTATTTAAGTGTGTCCACCCATTGTAGTTGAAGACTGGGGTCTGCTTTGTCTTTTGCCTTGATGTCTATAGGCAATATGGACGACTTACTCCAGTTTACCCTGAGCCCTGAAAAATGGGCAAATTTATTTAGGATTTCTAGGACCGCTTTCAATGAGGTATCAGGGTCATTTAAAAACAGAAGCATGTCGTCGGCATATAATGCCAATGTTTCATGAATTGTACCCACTCTAACCGCCTTCACTTCACTCGAGGATCTGAGTGCAATGGCCATAGGTTCCACTACCAGGGCAAAAAGAAAAGGGGATAGTGGACACCCTTGTCTAGTACCCCTACCCACCTCAAAAAAATTAGACACCGCAGACCCCAGTCTAATAGCCACCTTTGGATTCTTGTAGAGCATATGAATCCATTTCCTGAAATTTGGACCGAAACCCATAACCTCCAGCACCCTAAACATAAAATTCCAATCGACTGAGTCGAATGCCTTTTCTATGTCTATGGATACCACGATCCTCGTCTCAGAGTCAGAGGGTGGCAGCTGTAGGTGTGTAAATAGTCTCCTCAAATTTGTGTCTGTCGACTTGCCCGGCATAAAACCCGTCTGATCGATGTTTACTATGGCCGAGATCACCGTCATTAGTCTCGTAGCCAGAATTTTAGTTAGAATCTTTAAGTCTGTGTTTAAAAGTGCTATTGGCCTGTATGACGCGCATTCCGTGGGGTCCTTCCCTGGCTTTAATAACAAGATCATATATGCCTCTAGCATAGAATTAGGGAGAGCTGAAGTTTGGTGACAATGCTCCATGAGCCAATGAAGTCTGGACGCCAACTGTTCTATGTTATCCTTGTAAAAGTCAATGGGGAACCCATCTGGCCCCGGAGCCTTGTTAGACGGGAAAGCAAAAATTGCTGCCTGTATTTCTTTGATTGTTATATTTGCCTCTAAGAGTTGACAGTCATTGTCAGATAATCTTGGGATACATAACCCTTCTAGAAGTTCGTGCATTTCTTCAGTATCATAATTGGGGATTGGTGAGTATAAGGAGGAGAAGAAATCAATAAACTCCTGCATTATGGCAGTCGGTTCATTGACCAAAAATCCCTGCTTGTTTTTAATCATCGGTATATGAGCAATGGGTGATTGGTCAGCCACCAACATTACCAGGAGCTTGCCATTCTTGTCCCCCTCTGCAAACACCCTATGTGCCGCCCTAGTCGAGTCCGAGCTAGTTAAACCCTTTATATGTATAGATAATCGCCGTCTCGCCTCTAGCAGAGCTTCATAGGAGGACCCAGTATTAGACTTAGCATGAACTTCAGCACAATCTCTCTCCCCCTGTTTTAGAATTTCCATTTCCTCATTTTCATTTACTCTTGCCGTTTTTATAGCTGATATGCATTCCCCCCTAGCTACCGCCTTGAAAGCGTCCCACACCATGGTTGGTTCGGCAGACTCTGAATTAACCGCCCAATAAGAGTTGGTGGCTTTCTCAATTTGGGTCGCCACCTGCTCATTCTGTAACCAGACAGTCGAGAGACGCCATCCTCTCCCCCTTGTCCCGGTTGGAAGGGACAGAGCAAGAGAGAGAGGATTATGATCCGACAGGCCTCCAGCCAAATAGTTAACCTTATTCACATATTGTAGTATTTGATTGTTACCAAAAGCAAGATCAATTCTTGCTGCCGACCTATGAGTTGATGACAGGTGAGAATACCCTCTTTCCGTTGGATGTTTCCATCTCCACAGTTCTGTTAGGCCTGCCATCGTGGCCCATCCACACAGGTCCGCCGAGCTCACTCTGCCCGGATTGGATGAGTCCAATGCCGCATCAAGTATCGCATTGAAATCTCCCATCAGGAGCAGAGGGAGATGCAGAAACTGGGCTAATCGGGTTAACATGTCATACAGCATCTGAATCTGGAATGGTGGAGGAACATAGACATTTACCAGTAGCATTCTACTATAATACACATCAATTACCATTGCCACATATCGGCCATTAGGATCAGTTATAATTTGGTGTATGTTACACGGAATTGATTTGCTAACCAATACAGACACTCCCCTAGCAAAGGTAGAGTAGGTGGAGTGGAAAGCTTTTTGTATCCATGGTTTACGGAAAGACATCACCTTGCCACCGTCCAAGTGAGTCTCTTGCAAGAAGACTATGTGTGGTTTTGATTGCTTTAGGTATTGGAACACCGAGGCTCTCTTAAACTTATTGTTCAGGCCTCTAACGTTCCAAGACACTATGTGCAAATTATCCGTCCCTGCCATTGGCGTGATAATGATATTTGTTACCTCCTTTTACAGGAACCTTCTCCCATTTTTGCATTTTATACCGACTAGTTGTGTAATCTAATTCACTTATGTCAATCTGAGCCGTGACAAGTTTTCTAAACCCTCCCCCCCCTGCTATTATACCAGTGAACAACCCCAACCGAACGTAAAAAAGTCTGGCATGTAGCTTCATCCCAAAAAACGAAAAATCAAAAAATAACAAGGACATCTGCCGTATCCGGCGAAAGTCTGACAGCTCCTCTAGTGTAGTATTCGTCTTCCTTCGAGATGCTCCGAGCAAGATGATTCTTGGAGAGTGTAAATTTTGAAGGGGCCTTAGGGGACTTAAAAGACAGGGAAGCCCTAGCAACAGTCCCCCCTCCCTCTAATTTATTTTGGGGACATGCGTAACCGGAGTGTTCTCAATTTAACGTCCTTCAGGAGAACCGCTTCACCCCTTCTTTGGTGACAACTGTCTCATCCAAGTGGAAAAAACAGGAACAGAGGAAATCCAATGAGACAGAATTCGAAAAAAAAGAGGAGTGAAGACAAAAATTGAAAAAATAGAGAATTTTTGAAAAAATAAAAGTATTTTGAAAAATAAAAATTTATTTAAAAATATAGCATTTCTTTGTTGAGACGGAGGTCTTCAGGAAGGATTATGTTTAGTGTTCCACGAAATTACGGAGACTGGGGTTAGGATATACTCAAGCTACCAGGCCCTATAATGATACGTTGTCTCCTTCCGGTGGTGATGTTAAGATTAGGGGCATTCGTGAGTTCACCATTTTCTAGCTTTAGGACTTATCTTCCTGGTGCCAGGTCAGGTTCAAAACAATATGGCGCTTTTCAAACTCCAACAACGGGAATGATTTTGGCAACCTACAACCTTGCATTCAAGCAGTTGTGCCTTTAAACAAAAAATCAAGCTGGATCAGCCTATTCAGTTAGCCTTCTTCTGATCACTGGTTTTATGAGAGTTCCTTATCCATCCAATCGCATGCTTCAGCGGGGTTATCAAAGAATCTCACATTGCCTTTATACTGTATTCTGAGCCTGCTAGGATAAAGCATGCTGTATTGCACTTCCTTCTCCCTTAAGCGTTTTCTTACATCATTAAAGGAGCGACGTTGCTGCTGGGTGGCTGCAGAAAAGTCTGGAAATAACATTATCTTGGCATTTTCAAACTTTAGTTCCTTGGCCTTTCTGGATTGCATCAGGATCATGTCCCTATCTCTGTAGTTTAAGAATCTCACCAGAAAGGGTCTAGGGAAGGCTCCCGGTGGTCTTTTCCCTGTGGGGACTCTGTGTGCTCTTTCTACTACATAAGTGGGGGGTAAAACTTCCAGTGAGAGGAGCTTTGCGAAGAACTCTTCTGCAAATAACGCAGGCCTGTCCCCTTCTGCTCCCTCTGGCAGGCCGACCACCCTAACATTGTTTCTTCTTTGGCGGTCTTCAGCGTCGTCTGCTCTGCGCTGCAGGGAGTTTACTAGGCCACGGAGTTCCGCAAGCTGGTTGCTCTGGGTGTGAGATGTGTCTTCTACCCCGGAAACCCTGTCCTCCACTGTGGTCAGCCGACCTCTAATTTTGTCCAGGTCATGTCTAATTAAAGTGCATTCTGAAGATAAATGGTCAATTCTCCCCATTAATTCAGACTTACTAGCGCTGATGGCTTCCAGGATCGGTCTGGTGATCGCCTCTGTATCCACCGCCACAGCATGCTCCTCTAGTTCCTCTGAGTCTGCCAGCAGCTCCTCTGTGATTTCTTTCTGCGCCATCGTGGAGGTTAAGTGCTGGGCGCCCTTTGCTGGCTTCCGGGAAGACAAGATGGTGGGGGCGGAGCCTCTGTCCGTCCCCTTAGCGGAGCGAGTCTTACGCTGCTCAGTGTGACCCTTCTGCTGCATTTTGGAAGCCGCGGAAGGCATCTCTGTGATCCTCTCACCTTCCCCCAGGTGCCTGTGAAGTTTAGAACGGATCAGAATTGCTCCAAAATTGCGGATTATAATCAGGATGGACGGAGCTCTGAAGAAAAGCTTGCTGCCTCGCTCACATCCGGCCACGCCCCCCAATAAGATGTTTTTAACATATTAAATGTAAAAGAAATAGTGGGTATTGAACAATGAACTATAACACTGTGACAGACCTAGCCACAAAAGAGGCTTTTGGAGGGGACTGAATGCCAGTATCCTGCAACCAATGTTCTATTGTGTTTGTCTGCCTTGGATCACAGGATGCGTATTGCATTGGAGGATTTGTGTTTGTCTGCCTTGGATCACAGGATGTGTATTGCATTGGAGGGTTTGTGTTTGTCTGTCTTTGATCACAGGATGTGTATTGCATTGGAGGGAGGGGGGATTCTTCCAACAGCTCTCCCTGCTAACACTGTGTACTGATGAGACGTTAAACACACCTGACCTGTGTATTCATTGTCATTGGACAGTTTAACCCGCCCTCTTTTCCAAGGGTGGGGGGAACGAGTCTCTGAGTTATTTTATCTGTTGTGACCATGTGTTATAATAAATGAGTTGATTCCTGCTTGACCCTGAAGACAGAGCCATGTCTCATTTTTGGGGTGGATTATTTGTATGGGTTCCTTGTTCGGCTGATTGGAGTGTTCGGTAGCTGCCTTTGTGTTTGGGTATGGAATGTCCTAAACGACTTTAACCCCTTTCATACTCGGGGTGTCGTTACAAACACCAATTACAAATTAACAATAAAAACACAAAGGTACATGTAAAAAAAAAAAAAATAGAAGTTGACAATAATAATGTATAGACAGGAAGTAATGCTATCATAAACAAAGAGTAGGGGAGTCTAGAATAGATATGTTTGTCTGGGGTATACAACCAGGTATGGATGTCAGTTAGGTGCTTCCGGGTGTTATATATGCTTTGTTGGGTTGATCCTATTACGTAACATTTCTTGTGTATAAATGCGAGTGTCCAGCACAGGCACTATGGAGAATCTGGTCTTGTATTTGAAGTTAGAGGGAGGAGAAAGGGGGGGAGGGGGGTAGTAAGGGTCTAAAAAGTAAATTGGGGGCAGTATTAATTGTAAGGATAAAAATGCGAGCAGGTCATCATAAAAACTGGTCTAAACAATAGTTTGGAATGAGTAGCTTATAAAGAATGAGTTTGGACCTACTATAAATAGAGGCGGTTTTAATGTTTAAGTCAAATTTTAAGGGAGTAAGCCCATCGTCTGTAGGTAATCTTTGGAGGACTGGAAGTGAGTCCAACAGGCCCACGTTACCAATATGTTTATTGATTTTTGTCTCTCTCTTTGTTAACTTTTTCTTTTTTCAGTTTTTTCCATCTTTCTTCTCTCCAGATTGCTGCAATCCTACTCTCCTTTGTCGCCATCCCTTCTCTGGCAGAAGCACTCTCTTGGGGTGTTGGTCCCAGCTGTCTTGGCGTTGACTCAGATAGGTACAGTGATGTCCGCTTTTACATACTGTAACACTCCGGTTAAGGTTCTGTCTCTGAACGTTCATGGCTTGAACTCCAATCACAAAGGGCATTTGGCACTCCGGGAATTTAGAAAGTCAGGGTCAGATGTCATTTTAGTCCAAGAGACTCACTTAGATAAGAGGAGTTCCTTTGCATTCGCATCTAGAAATTTTTATCCAGAGCTATTAAGCCTCTAAAACCCATAAAAAAGCCAGAGTAGCCATTCTTTTTAAGTATCGCTCCCCTTTTACCTGCCAGGAGTCCTATATTGAATCGCAGTGACATGTTTTAAATTCTGCGCAGTAGCTGACAAATGTGCACTGTTGCCTTCTGCACTCTGTATGCCCCAAATGTCAATCAAACTAGCTTTATATCCAAGGTCCTCTCCTGACTGTTTTGATTTGACAATAAATATTTAGTTGTAGGAGGTGACTATAATCGACCTTACTTTGCTGTCCTCGATCGCCATGTGGTGGATGCTTGTGGTTTGCAACCATAAGTTAATAGAGGTTCACAATGGTTTCGCAAATTCTCCAGAAGATATGCACTGTTTCATGCTTGGCAGGCCCTCCACCCCATGGATCGACAATATATATGCTACTCGGCTCACTTAGCGCATTCTCGCATAGACTACTTTTTTGTCAACAATGTTAAACTTAGAATAATGCAATCAGCTCGTATACTCCCGATATCCTGGTCAGACCATGCACCTATCCTGCTCACCTTGTCACTAGCTGCCCCTAATCAAAGACCATGTCACTGGCAATTAAATGATTTTCTCCATAAACACTCACCTTCTAAGCTGGAATTAGAATCAACTCTGAAACATTGTTTTGTTGAAAATGCCACCGCAGACATGTCCCTCTCTGGTGTATGGGAAGCCCATAAAGCTGTTATCGTATGTTAGTGGATTGCTATTTCCTCAGCTATAAATGGCCGGTGACAGGCAAGTGGCGGCACACTTCCAGTTTCGTTTTTTATGCTTGTATTATCTTGTGCAAAGTGAGTGGATTACAGTGTTTTATACTTCTATTTAAATAAACGGCATTGAGCTATATACTCTTACATTTTTCTGCCATTATACCACATATGAGCAAAATCTACATCGGTAAAGAAGGAGCCACGTTGGATGACTACTAATCTTAGCATTTGAGACGCTTTGTAAAGTGCAAATTACTTCTGTTATGGGAGTCTACGGCAACTGGTAAATGAGTGGGCACATAAGAGGGGAGCACAGACTGCACCGACTTATGTTTACAGCACTCAGCACTACATCACTTTAATTATGATGGAACTGTAATATTTGATTAAGAAGATCCCCAATGATGATGGATTTTTTTTAGTTGAATTTTTTTGAATTTTGGACATTTGAGTAATTGAACATATGAATTTAATGAAATTGTTTATATGTATTGATTCTATGATTCACAGTGAGAGTGCTCTTTTTCACATATACACGTGATTTAAAGGCATTACACCTTTTAAAGGAGCAGCAACCTCACTAAAAACATTCACTACTTTTCAAACACTGCATCTCTTTACTGGGTCGAATTGCATTTGTTAAAATGTCCATTCTGCCTAAAATTTTATACATATTTTAAATAATTCCTGTCCCTGTTCCTGCTCCGCACCTCAAAAACTACAAGATCTTCTGAACTTTTGGAACTATAGGTGACATAGAATACCTTACACAGTACTCATGGCGTCACACAGTGATGCTGGCTTTGCATTCCCAAATCTTTTAATATACTACCAAGCGGCACAGCTATGGGCAGTTGCCTCATGGTCTACACAATGTGCTTACAACAAATGAACTTAAATGGAAAAACTCTGGTTGGCATCCATTCATCCCAATAATCTTCTATGGAATGTGAATACTGAGGTAGCTCCTAGTCACTTGTTGGGTTGCAATGGCCTATCTTAGGACTATTTGGCATGTAATGTCTCGCCAGCATGCCCTTACATCAGAAGAATCATTGCTGACTGCTTTCCTGTATAATCCCAGACTGCCGGACAGCCTGACATTTCTAATGTTTTCCCTTGGGCATCGCAAAATCTATTTAATTTTGGTCACCTGGTTGACCTCAGGACCTGTAAACTTTTACCATTTGATACGCTTCAGGACAGATTTGACCTACCCCACCAGGTGTTCTATGGATACTCCGATCTGCCATTTTGCTCAGACCATCACCCCTACCCTACAGTTCTTCCCCTTGACCACCTTTGAGAGGACAATTTCAGAAGGCCCCTCCCGAAAAGGCTTAATTTCAGATATTTATCAGACACTAAATGCCTACCCCATGCAAGTTTCGGGGTAAACATTCCTACATGCTCAAGTGGGAAAGGGTATTGGGCAAGAAGATTTCCTTGGAGGCGTGGCAGGTGGTCTGGTCTCAGGCGGCCAAGAGTTCTCTCTGCACTCTTTACAAAGAAAATGCATAAAAAATACTCTACTTTTGGTACCCGACACCAGATGTACCCCATGCTATTTATCCTACCAGCTCTAATAGATTTTGGTAATGCCATTTAGATAAAGGCACATTTTATAATATTTACCACAGCTGTCCTGCAATCACCCCTTCTTGGATTTCAGTACAAAGCTTGTTACACCAAATTTTTGAAGTGCCTATCCCACTTAATGGAGAAACAGACAGCTAGAATTATTTATATAATGGAGGCCCATAATCTCGATTGGGAAATATGACACCTTAAAGAAGACCAGCTCCTGAGTGGACTTCCCCAGATTTTGCCCATACTCTGGTCATTGGGTTCTACTGAAGTTTTGGGACATTGGGGTAGTCCTTCTTCTCTTTACTCTTTTCTTTCTCTCTTTCTTTTTTTCTAGCCTGTTCGTTCCTTCTTCTTTTTTTTTCTTTTTTTTTTTTCGTTTTCTTTTATTTTTATTTTACAAGATATTTTGCACTAAGGCATATAGGCAGCCATGCTGGTAAAGTATTGATCCTTTCTTTATAGCTAAATGCTTGCACGCTGTTCATTTTGAATTGCAATTATTTGCCTTACATAGCCTATAATAGAGGTCCTTGTTGCTGAAACAAAACAAACCCCCCCAAAAAACAATGATAATATATCATATGCACATCAATCATAAAACATATAAAAAAATAGTGCTGATAATTAGTCTCTTCCAAAAAACAGTCCATGAAAGGTGCCCTCAATCGAAATCATATAAATAGAGATCCACCTCAAAAGCACGGCAAAGTGCAGCACCGTGCGCTTTAATGCTCTAGGCTGGGTAGTGAACCCATATAATTATAGGTCTAATAGTGCCTTTCTCTTTGGCACTTAACATGCCAAAGAAAGTATTCCTCCTTCTTCCTCTTATTAGTGGCTCAAAATAAACATGGGCCTCCTTAACTGTGATAGGTAGTGAGGAGTAAAATCACAATTTTACGCCTTTAGAAAGGCTGAAGACGGTGCTCAGTTTTTGGGGTCCTGCATGCGGTTGGCTCCCAAAAAGTCTCACACATGTGGTATCCCCGTACTCAGAAGAAGAAGCAGAATGTATTTTGAGGTGTAATTTCACATATGCCCATGGCATGTTTGAGCAATATATCATTTAGTGACAACTTTAAGCAAAAAAAATAAAGTTTGCAATTTTTCCGCAACTCATGGCAAAATATAAAATATTCCAAGGACTCAGCATGCCTCTCAGCAAATAGCTTGGGGTGTCTACTTTCCAAAATGGGGTAATTTGGGGGGTTTGTGCTATCTTGACATTTCATGGCTTCCGAAACTGTGATAGGTAGTGAGGAAATGAAATCACCATTTTACTTTCTTAGAATGCATGAAGGCGATGGTCGGTTTTTGGGGTCCTGTACACGGCTAGGCTTCCAAAAAGTCTCACACATGTGGTATCCCCATACTCAGGAGAAGCAGCAGAATGTATTTTGGTGTGAAATTCCACATATGCCCATGGCATGTTTGAGCAATATATCATTTAGTGACAACTTTGTGCAAAAAAAAAAAGAAAAAAGTTTGTAAATTTCTCGAAACTTGTGGCAAAATATAAAATATTCCATGGACTCAATATGCCTATCAGCAAATAGCTGGGTGTCTACTTTCCAAAAAGGGGTCATTTGGGGGGTTTTGAACTGTCCTGGCATTTTATGCACAACATTAGAAGCTTATGTCACACATCACCACTCTTCTAACCATTTGAAGACAAAGCCCTTTCTGACACTTTTTGTTTACATGAAAAGATATATTTTTTTGCTAGAAAATTACTTTGAACCCCCAAAAATTATATATTTTTTAAAGAAAAAGCCCTACAGATTAAAATGGTGGGTGTTGCAATTTTTTATTTTCAAACAGTATTTGCACAGTGATTTTTCAAATGCATTTTTTGGGAAAAAAAACACTTTTTTACAATTTAATGCACTAAAACACACTATATTGTCCAAATTTTTGATGAAATAAAAAATATGATCTTATGCCAAGTACATGGATACCAAACATGACATGCTTTTATAATTGTGCACAAATGTGCAGTGGCGACAAACTACATACGTTTTAGAAAGCATTTAAAATCCTTTACAGGTTACCACTTTATATTTACAGAGGAGGTCTACTGCTAAAATTACTGCCCTCGATCTGACCTTTGTGGTGATACCTCACATGCATGGTGCAATTGCTGTTTACATATGACACCAGACCAACGTTTGTGTTTGCCTTTGCGTGGGAGCACGGCAGGGACAAGGGTGCTTTTTTATTATTATTTATTTTGCTTTTTTATTTTATTTTTAAACTGTTCCTTTCATTTTTTTGTATCATTTTTATTGCTATCTCAGGGAATGTAAATATCTCCTATGATAGCAATAGGTAGTGACAGATACTCTTTTTTTTTTTTTTTTAATGGGGTCTATTATACCCTAGATCTCTCCTTTGCCCTGAAAGCATCTGACTACACCAAGATCGGTGTGATAAAATGCTTTCCCAATTTCCCAATGGCGAAATCTAAGTCATGAAATGCTTGTAGCTTCAGGCTTCTTAGACCATAGAGATGATTGGAGCCATTCTGGTCTCTGATCAGCTCTATGGTCTGCTGGTGGAACCACCGGCTGCATCATGGGTTCCCTGTTGGGACAGGAGAGCCAGAGAAAACCATGGAAGACGGTGGGAGGGTGTTCCCTTCCACTGCTTGTAAAAGCAGTCTAGAGGCTAATTAGCCACTAAGATTGCTTTTACTTGAAAGCCAACCACTGGCTGTAAATAATGATACCAAGATAATACCTAAACCCACAGGAATTATTCTGGTATAACCACTCAAAGTCCACCAATATACTAATACGTTGCTGGGCCTTGTTGGGCATATACTGTAATGTTCTATTTTTCATGCAGCCTGTGGGCTGAACGAAAAAAAGAGATTGATCAGTGGGTATGCCCACCATTAGAATACCGCCCTTCATCCACCTACTTCTACTGATGGGCATACATGCACCATTTTTTTTTAACTGTGATGGTGAAATCACCTCCTTCAGTGCCGGAGTCACTGATTTACTTATCATGAGAGCAAACGCTGTTGTCAAGATAAATAAATCAGTGCTGCAGCTGAATGGCGTACCTGCTAAGCAAATGATGGTTAACAATAAAACAAAGTAACATTACATGATAACAGTAAGACATAGCATACCTGCAAAGCAAATACAATAAAACTTAGAAAAATAAAACATTACATTTCCAAAATACAATAACAATAGAGAGAGAACAATAGATATAGAACATTAAAGAGTGAACAATAGAGCGGACAATACAGAGCAGACATAAGAGAGAGAACAATCGAGAGAGAAGAAAAATAAAACCACAACTATTTTTGGCTTTTTAATTTTTTTGTGTTTTTGTGTGGTTTTTTTTGCACTTTTATATAAACTGTAAACTGTAAACATTCCAGATTAGGGTCTCTCAAAATGTGATGGCCATCTCATCTTTCGAAACCCTGTGTAAGTGTGCCCTAGGACTGTGCAATGCTATACCCTACGCTAATACTCCACTAGTGTGTGGTTGCGTTTGAAACAGTCACCGATGCAGAGACTAGGTTGGTCAGGACATGAGGGACAATAAAAGCGCATGTCACACCTAAATCTGTATTTTCTGCAGACACGACATCTTCTTTGGGGATTTCTTTGGGTAGGGGAGGACATATGGAAAATGCCTCTCATGCAGCCGGTTCACTGCATTTGCATTGGGAAGGTGGGCTACAGCACAGTCTGGAAACAGAAGGGCTGTGATGATCTCTTCCTGGAATTTAAGGATGGATCCAGTTCGTCCTGAAGCTTTGTATAGCACATAAGCATTCAGCAGAGCCAATTGGAATAAATATACAGACACTTATTTATACCAGCGCCTGCCCTTATGGGCAATTAGGTACAACATCAACAACTGGTCATTGAGGTTCACCCCCCCATGTAAAGATTGTATTCGTGGACACAGAGGGGTTTCTCCATAACACCAGTCGCCGTAGGAATTTGGACTGTCGTATATGTGTGAAGGGAGGACAGAACAAAACATTCTGTGAATCCCTCCACTTCACTGCTAACAAATTATTGTATTTCAAGCAGGCTCTCTCCCCCCATCTAAGTTGGGATTCTACAAGCCATTGGGGGAAGCCCCAGTGATTAGATCGCACGGTGCCACATGCGCCAATTCCACAATCAAAAAGGTGACTAAAAAGTGGCACACTTGTGTAATTGTCCACATACCAGTGGTACCCCTTTCCGAATAAAGGTGACACCAAGTCCCACACAATCTTACCTGCACTCCCTATGTAGTCTGGGCATTTCTCGGGCTCCATGTGACTATCTCTTCCCTCGTAAACCATAAAATATAATATATGTATAGCCTGTTGCCCTGTCACAGAGCTTATACATCTTTACCCCATATCTGGCACGCTTGCTGGGAAGATACTGTTTGATAGACAATCAGCCAGAAAACTTATTCAGGGACTCATCGACGCAGACAACTTGATCCTGAGTAAACAAGGCTGCTAACTGTTGGTTGAAGTGGTTTACGAGGGGCCGAATTTTGTGGAGCCAATCGCATCCAGGGTCACCCAGAGGAAGATTGACATTGTCATTGAAATGCATGAACCACAAGATCTGCTCGTACCATGTCCTGGTCATGGAGGCAGAAAACACAGGAATATGGTGAATTGGGTCAGTGGACCAATATGACCGCAACTCACTTTTTTAACTATGCCCATGAGGAGGGATAGGCACACGAAGGTCTTAAATTCGGAAACCGTAATAGGTATCCAATCTCTGGCAAGGGCCAACTGGGGATAAGCAGCAATGAATTGATCAGCATACAGATTGCTTTGGTCCACAACAGTTCTATAGAGATCTTCCGTGAAAAAACAGCGAATAAAAATCAAGTGACGTAAAATCAACTGTTTCCACCTGAATTCTGGGTTAGCCAGTAGATGGGGGAAGTATGGGTGCTGCAGAAGTGATGGGCTCCCAATTAGGATTGGTGAATGCAGAAGGAAGGACACTGTGGGGGTCATTTACTATAACTCCAGGAAGTACTGGGCACTATGGCAAATAATAGAGCTCATTTTAGCCAAATGAAAACAAAACGGCGAATTTGCGCATGAAAATCAGCGATATAAGCGGAGAACAAACATTTGTAAATTCTAAATTGCCGCTAATTAGCGCTTCCGCGTATATACAAATGCCAATTCTTATCAAGTTGTTATATAGCACTGTACTGTAGCCATGATCCATGTATGTAAAAGAAACATTTTTTATCAGAGATGTGCTCTAGTTCCCGTGCATCTATTGATTTATATTGCAATTAGTACTCCTAGTTTTTTTTTCCTTTTTTTGCTAAGAAATGCAGTTCTGAATGATTATTACATAGTAATGTCTGCTATTCTGTAAAGTTACATGTATTAATAATTTAGGTTACCTATTTGTTGTATGTTGTTTTTTTCATGTTTTTGATTTATTATTTATTAATTTAGTTGACTATAAAGCAGTAATTATTTATGTTCATTCTTTAATAATACTACACTATTCTGCAGGTCTTGTACTTAGCACAATAGCTTAGTGGTCTGCTTGGATATCTCCACACCACTCGTGGTATGAGTTCAAACAACAGCCAACCTACCATCCACCAGCTGTGTTTATTTTTTCAATGCACAAGTGAATTAAAATAAACAAAGAAAGAAATGTAAACTGCCCTTTAGCTAGTGTGTGGTGTTTGGAATGTCACATCATAATATAATTGAATACTTACATACCATTGCATGCATTTAAAGAGTTAATACAATAAAAACTTTCACATTAAACTGCATTGGCTACTTGGCAATCACCTATTTTCAGTAAATATATATACATGTATATTTGTGTTGCTTTGGCTAATTGGCAAACTGGCATTCTCCTCCTTTTCCCACCAATGCAATCTTTTAGCATTTTTCTGTGGGATTTGAACCCATGAGCCTTTCAATACCTGAATGTTTGAAGGTAGAGGTGCTAACTGCTAGCCTATTGGGCTGAACACAATTGTACATACAAAATACTTTTACTAGTGTTTGATGTGTTATATACTATACAATAAAGTTTATCAAATGTAAACTGCTTGTTAGCTAGTGTGTGGTGTTTGGAGATTCACACCATAATATTAGTGAATACTTACATACCATTGCAAGCATTTGAAGAGTTAATACAATAATATCAACCACATTAAAGTCTATTGGCTACTTGGCATTCACTGTATGCTGCTTTGGCTAATTGGCTAACAGTAATTCTCCTTTTCTCCACCAATAGCAATCTTTTAGGATTCTTCTGTGGGATTTGAACCCATGAGTCTTTCAATACCTGAATGTTTGAAGGTAGAGGTGCTAACTGCTAGCCTATTGGGCTGAGCACAATTGTACGTACAAAATACTTTTACTAGTGTTTGATGTGTTATATACTATACAATAAAGTTTATCAAATGTAAACTGCTTGTTAGCTAGTGTGTGGTGTTTGGAGATTCACACCATAATATTAGTGAATACTTACATACCATTGCAAGCATTTGAAGAGTTAATACAATAATATCAACCACATTAAAGTCTATTGGCTACTTGGCATTCACTGTATGCTGCTTTGGCTAATTGGCTAACAGTAATTCTCCTTTTTTCCACCAATAGCAATCTTTTAGGATTCTTCAGTGGGATTTGAACCCATGAGTCTTTCAATACCTAAATGTTTGAAGTAGGGATGAGCTTTGTGTTCGAGTCGAACCCATGTTTGACTCGAACATCGGCTGT
Organism: Aquarana catesbeiana; assembly: GCF_042186555.1. Taxonomy (NCBI): domain Eukaryota; kingdom Metazoa; phylum Chordata; class Amphibia; order Anura; family Ranidae; genus Aquarana; species Aquarana catesbeiana. The sequence goes on from NC_133328.1 coordinate 434,376,521, forward strand.
TCGATCGTTCGTCGAATTGCGAACGATATGGGCCGTTCGCGCCAAATTTGTGTGGCGCGTCACGGCCCATAATTCACTGCGGCATCGCAGTGCATTGCTTGCTGATGATTGGCCAAGCATGCACTATGACCCGCATGCTTGGCCAATCACAGCGCCGCCTTAACAGAGAGCCGTAATTGGCCAAAGCCAAGGAGGCTTTGGCCAATTATGGCTCAGGGGATTTAGTACACGCCCCACACTATATAAGGCCGCCTGCACGGCGGCCCTGTGCAGTGTGTTCCAGTGTGCTGAGAAATAGAGAGAGAGAGAGACAGTGTCATTTCATTTGAGTTAGCTAGATTAGGCAGGACAGTCAGTCAGTTAGCTGCACTTAAAGTGTATTGTCTATATATATGCATCCCAGGTGTTGCATATATATATACACTGTATTCAGTTTAGCTAGATCCGTTCCTGTTATCTTCTAGACTATTTACATTTAGTGCAGTGTGTCCTGCTCACAGTGTTCAGCTAGATCCGTTCCTGTTATCTTCTTACTGACAGGCAGGCTTGTCTTGTTACAGTATTTTGAAGAAAATTACTGGTGTTCTTTAGATCCTATTAGTGCCACAGTCAGGCAGCTAGACTATTTACATTTAGTGCAGTGCGTCCTGCTCACAGTGTTCAGCTAGATCCGTTCCTGTTATCTTCTTACTGACAGGCAGGCTTGTCTTGTTACAGTATTTTGAAGAAAATTACTGGTGTTCTTTTGATCCTTTTAGTACCACAGTCAGGCAGCTAGACTATTTACATTTAGTGCAGTGTGTCCTGCTCACAGTGTTCAGCTAGATCCATTCCTGTTCTCTCCTTACTGACAGGCAGGCTTGTCTTGTTACAGTATATAAAGCTACCTGAAGAAAATTACTGGTGTTCTTTTGATCCTATTAGTACCACAGTCAGGCAGCTAGACTATTTACATTTAGTGCAGAGCGTCCTGCTCACAGTGTTCTGCTAAACCTACAAGTTAGTGGGTGCGTCCTGCTCACAGTGTTCAGCTAGATCCGTTTCTGTTATCTTCTTACTGACAGGCAGGCTTGTCTTGTTACAGTAAATACAGCTACCTGAAGAAAATTGCTTGTGTTCTTTTGATCCTATTAGTACCACAGTCAGGCAGCTAGACTATTTACAGTTAGTGCAGTGTGTCCTGCTCACAGTGTTCTGCTAAACCTACAAATTAGTGGGGTGCGTCCTGCTCACAGTGTTCAGCTAAACCTACAAGTTAGTGGGGTGCGTCCACCTCACAGTGTTCAGCTAAACCTACAAGCTAGTGGGGTGCGTCCTGCTCACAGTGTTCAGCTAGATCCGTTTCTGTTATCTTCTTACTGACAGGCAGGCTTGTCTTGTTACAGTAAATACAGCTACCTGAAGAAAATTGCTTGTGTTCTTTTGATCCTATTAGTACCACAGTCAGGCAGCTAGACTATTTACAGTTAGTGCAGTGCGTCCTGCTCACAGTGTTCTGCTAAACCTACAAGTTAGTGGGGTGCGTCCTGCTCACAGTGTTCAGCTAAACCTACAAGTTAGTGGGGTGCGTCCACCTCACAGTGTTCAGCTAAACCTACAAGCTAGTGGGGTGCGTCCTGCTCACAGTGTTCAGCTAGATCCGTTTCTGTTATCTTCTTACTGACAGGCAGGCTTGTCTTGTTACAGTAAATACAGCTACCTGAAGAAAATTGCTGGTGTTCTTTTGATCCTGTTAGTACCACAGTCAGGCAGCTAGACTATTTACAGTTAGTGCAGTGCGTCCTGCTCACAGTGTTCTGCTAAGCCTACAAGTTAGTGGGGTGCGTCCACCTCACAGTGTTCAGCTAAACCTACAAGCTAGTGGGGTGCGTCCTGCTCACAGTGTTCAGCTAGATCCGTTTCTGTTATCTTCTTACTGACAGGCAGGCTTGTCTTGTTACAGTAAATACAGCTACCTGAAGAAAATTTCTGGTGTTCTTTTGATCCTATTAGTACCACAGTCAGGCAGCTAGACTATTTACAGTTAGTGCAGTGCGTCCTGCTCACAGTGTTCAGCTAAACCTACAAGTTAGTGGGGTGCGTCCACCTCACAGTGTTCAGCTAAAGCTACCTGTAGAAGGTTGGTGGTTGGTGTTCTCATACTACAGGCAGGCAGTTGATTTTGCTAGCTGCAGTATCAGTACATATATATATATATATATCCCAGCTTAGTGCAGCTACAGGCCATTAGTATGTCTGGAAGGCCAAGAAGGAGAGGCAGACAGTCACAAGCCAATAAGAGAGGGCAAGCAGGCTCTGTGTCTAGTGCTGGTCGTGGAGACGGTGCATCCTCATCAGCACGTGGCCATGGGACACGCTTGGCCTTTTTTTCGGCAGCTGGCCATGTTGAGCCGCAACATGCGGAAGACTTGGTCGAGTGGATGACCAAGCCGTCCTCATCCTCCTCATCCTCTCTCACCCATGCCCAGGGTACTTTGTCTGGCAAAGCAGCGGCCTCTTCCCTCGGCTCAATGTCATCAGTGACTCCTTCCCTAGCCCCACCATGTCCTCCTGAGGAGTCCCTCGAACTGTTTGACCACAGTGTTGGGTACATGCTCCAGGAGGATGCCCAGCATTTGGAAGGCTCTGATGATGATACTGAGCTCGATGAAGGCAGTAACATGAGCACGGACAGAGGGGGTGCCCAAGAAGGACAGCAATCTGGCAGTCAAGCTCCCCCTGCTGCAGCATACTGCCAGGTTTGCTCCAGTGATGAGGAGGGAGGGGATGATGAGGTCACTGACTCAACGTGGGTGCCTGATAGGAGAGAGGAGGAGGAGGAGGAGGAGGAGGAGGCGGCACATCACCAACGAGGCAGGATGCCCTCCAGGGGCCAGCCTAAGGGCAGCACATTGACTGCATCACACCCCAAAGCTCCACATGTGCAGGGCGCTGCAGTCTCTGCGCGTTATTCAAAAAGTTCTTTGGTGTGGGTCTTATTTGAGACGAGTGCATCAGATTGCATCGCTGCTATTTGCAACATATGTCTCAAGCGTATCTCTCGTGGCCAAAACATCTCCCGCTTGGGTACCACATGCTTGACCAGACATATGTTGACCTGCCATGCAGTTCGTTGGCAAGCGTATCTAAAAGACCCACACCAAAGAACAAAGAGGACCTCTCCTTGCTCCTCATCAGCTGAGATTTCCAACCCCACTAGACCTTCAGTCCTCTCTGAGACCTGCACTGAGAGGAATGAAGGTGTAGAATTAGGTGTGTCACAGCCAAGTACTTGTGGGCAATCTGATTTTGGTACACCGACGTCAGATTGTACCAGGCAAATTTCCCTGCCCCAGCTGCTGCACCGCCGAAAGAAGTTTGCTCCCAGCCATCCACATGCCCAGCGGTTGAATGCTAGCTTGGCAAAATTGCTAGCACTTCAACTGCTGCCTTTTCAGTTGGTAGACTCTGCCCCCTTCCGTGAGTTTGTGGAATGTGCGGTTCCTCAGTGGCAGGTACCCAAACGCCACTTTTTCTCACGGAAGGCGATTCCAGCTCTCTACCAGCATGTGGAAGGCAATGTCCATGCCTCACTGGAGCGGTAAGGTGCATATTACCGCTGACTCATGGTCCAGCAGGCATGGACAGGGACGTTACCTAAGTTTCACGGCACATTGGGTGACTCTGCTGGCAGCTGGGAAGGATGCAGGACAAGGTGCAGTAGTGTTGGAGGTTGTTACGCCACCACGCCTCCAAAATGCTAATGATTGTGACACACCTCTCTCCTCCACCCCCTCCTCTTCTTCTTCCTCCATGGCCTCTTCCTCGGAACCAGCGGTGCTCCGTAGTCGTTCAAGGGGCTACGCAAGTACGCAGGCCAAAAGATGCCATGCGGTGCTTGAGCTGGTGTGCTTGGGGGACAGGAGCCACACTGGGGCAGAGGTTCTGTCAGCTCTGCAGGGGCAGGTTCAGAGGTGGTTGATGCCACGCCAACTTAAGGCAGGAATGGTGGTTTGCGACAATGGCACCAACCTCCTCTCTGCCCTCCGACAGGGACAAATGACCCATGTGCCCTGTTTGGCTCACGTCCTTAACTTGGTGGTGCAGCGGTCTTGGGCAGGTACCCGGGCTTACAGGATGTCCTGAGGCAGGCCAGGAAAGTCTGTGTGCATTTCCGCCGGTCATATAATGCCAGTGCTCGGCTGACGGACCTCCAAAAGGAGTTTAACCTGCCCAAGAACCGCCTAATCTGTGACATGCCCACCAGGTGGAACTCAACGTTGGCCATGCTGCAGCGGCTGCACACGCAGCAGAGGGCCATCAATGAGTACCTGTGCGACTATGGCACCAGGACAGGGTCAGGGGAGCTTGGTTTTTTTTCCCCACGCCAGTGGGCCATGATCAGGGATGCATGCATTGTCCTGTCACCATTTGAGGAGGCCACGAGGATGGTGAGCAGTGACAGTGCATGCATCAGTGACACTGTCCCCCTTGTCCACCTGTTGGAGCTCACGCTGCGTGGAATAATGGACAGGGCACTTGAGGCAGAACAGAGGCAGGAAGAGGAGGACTTCCTTAGCTTTCAAGGCCCCCTTTTTCCAGACAGTGTTCCTGCGTGCCCGCCGATCACACAAGAAGAGGACGAGGAGGACGAGGAGGAGGAGGAGGAGGAGGAGGAGGAGGAAGATTGTGTCAGTATGGAGGTGGAGCCTGGCACTCAGCATCAGCAGCAGTCTTTAAGGGATCAGTCCCAAGAAACACATGGACTTGTACGTGGCTGGGAGGAGGTGGCTGCGGACCATGTCGTCCTTAGTGACCCAGAGGACTCCGGACCGAATGCCTCAGCAAACCTACGCTGCATGGCCTCCCTGATCCTGCAAAGCCTGCATAAGGATCCTGGTATTCGTGGTATCAAGGAGAAGGACCAATACTGGCTGGCAACCCTCCTTGATTCACGTTACAAGGGTAAGGTTGCGGACCTTATCTTGCCATCGCAGAGGGAGCAGAGGATGAAACATCTTCGGGAGGCCTTGCAGAAAGGTCTGTGCAACGCGTTCCCAGAGACTGGGAGGTTACAAACTCCTGTTTCTGGACAACGTGTTGCTGAGGCTTCGGTCAGTCAAAGAAGGCACGGTGGAGAAGGTGGCCGTCTGACCGATGCGTTCAGACAATTTTTTGGTCCGCAGCCCCAAGGTATGATCGGTTCCAGCAACCATCGCCAGCGTCTGTTTTACATGGTGCAGGAATACCTAGGGGCAAGATCAGACTTGGACACCTTTCCCACCGAAAATCCTCTGGGTTACTGGGTCTTGAGGATGGATCACTGGCCAGAGCTTGCACAGTATGCAATTGAGCTACTGGCCTGTCCTGCATCCAGCGTTCTTTCAGAACGCACATTCAGTGCTGCTGGAGGCGTGGTAACCGATCACAGGGTGCGTCTGTCCACTGACTCGGTCGATCGACTGACCTTCATAAAAATGAATCAGTCTTGGATCACCACCAGCTACCAAGCACCTGATGCTGATGTAACCGAATAATTTTTTTTGAAATCTCAGATCCCTTCAAAGACTGCCTATGCTGATGCTGAGTGACTATCCCTGAGTAATTATCCTCTTCCTCCTCAATCATCACGCTGATAGCTTGTAAGAACATTTTTGGTTCTGGGCGCCACCACCAGTGCCTAAGGCACAATTTTTCAGCCCCTGTTTAACAGGGGCATGTAATTACAATTTTTGATGCAATACTTTGCAGCAGGGCTCGTTCCTGCGTTCCAACTAGAGTGTCTGTGAGGGGTTGCAGTGTTGTGGCACCAGCACCAGTGCCTAAGGCCCAATTTTTCAGCCCTTGTTTAACAGGGGCATGTAATTACAATTTTTGATCTAATATTTCACAGCAGGGCCCTGTGAGGGCTTACAGTGTTGTGGCCACAGCAACACCTAAGGCCCAAATTTCTGCTAAGTATATAGGGCAGGACCCTACTTTCAAACAACTAACTTACAAACGACTCCTACTTGCAAACGGAAGGAGACAACAGGAAGTGAGATGAAATCTACCCCTAGGAAGGGAAATTCTCTCCTGTAAGAGTTAATATGGGAAAAACATTTCTCCTTTCCACTGATGCTTTCCAATCCATTGGGACAAAAAGTGAGGTGAAATCTTCTGAAGAAGAGGAAAGACAGCAAAACAAATGTCACAGGGGTGATAACCCTTCCCTATGTTTTCCAAAAAGCTTAAAAAAGATTTTTTGGCTGGAGCTAAACACGTTAAAAATGTACCCGTTCAAAATTACAAAGAGATTCTACTTAACAACAAACCTACAGTCCCTGTCTTGTTTGCACCGCCTGTATACTGCTGTTCAGAGTATATAGGGCCTGGTGGCCCCACACCTTTCCTTATTTTAATTTGGGTGTGGGGTTCCCCTTAATATCCATACAAGATCCAAAGGGCCTGGTAATGGACTGGGGGGTACCCATGCCGTTTGTCTCACTGATTTTCATCCATATTGCCAGGACCCGACATTACATTAAACCCGCAAGCAGTTTTAAATGAGATTTTTTCCTTTAAAAATGACATTTGGTGCAGGGACTGTTCTAAACACGGGAAACACGCGTCACTTTACAGGCATACTATAGACACCCCTCAGGTACGATATTTAAAGGAATATTTCACTTTTTTTTTTTTTTACTTTAAGCATCATTAAAATCACTGCTCCCGAAAAAACGGCCGTTTTTAAAAGTTTTATTTTGCATTGATACATGTCCCCTGGGGTAGGACCCGGGTCCCCAAACCCTTTTTAGGACAATACCATGCAAATTAGTTTTTAAAATGAGCACTTTTGATTTCGAACGTTCGAGTCCCATAGACGTCAATGGGGTTCTAACGTTCGTGCGAACTTTCGGTCCGTTCGCAGGTTCTGGTGCGAACCGAACCGGGGGGTGTTCGGCTCATCCCTAGTTTGAAGGTAGAGGTGCTAACTGCTAGCCTATTGGGCTGAGCACAAGCATATATACAAAATACTTTTACTAGTGTTTGATGGTTTATATACCATACAATAAAGTTTATCAAATGTAAACTGCTTGTTAGCTAGTGTATGGTGTTTTGGAGATTCACACCATAATATTAGTGAAGACTTATTTATTTTTATTTAAGGTACTTCTATAGTGCCGTCAATTTACGCAGTGCTTTACATATACATTATACACTAATATGGGCCCCTACCCTCAAGGAGCTTACAATCTAAGGTCCCTAACTCACATTCATATACTAGGGCCAATTTAGACAGAAGCCAATTAACCTACCAGCATGTCTTTGGAGTGTGGGAGGAAACCGGAGTACCCGGAGGAAACCCACGCAGGCACAGGGAGAACATGCAAACTCCAGGCAGGTAGTCTTGTGGTGTGGTTGGGAATACGAACCAGCGACCCTTTTTACTGCTAGGTAGGGATGAGCAGACCCCCCCTGTTCGGTTCGCACCAGAACATGTGAACAGGAAAAAAGTTTGTTCGAGCATGCGAACACCGTTAAAGTCTATGGGGGTCATTTACTATAGCGCCAGGAAGTACTGGGCACTATGACAAATAATAGCTCCCATTTTAGCCAAATAAAATTTCAACAGGCGAATGTGCGAATGAAAAACTAGCGCTATTAGTGAGAAACACATGTTAGTAAATTCTAAGCTGGCGCTAATTAGCGCTTCCGCGTATATGCAAATGCCAATTCCTACCAAGTTGTTATATAGTACTGCACTGTAATCATGATCCATGTATGTGAAAGAAACATTTTTATGTGAGATGTGCTCTACCTCGTGTGCATCTATTGATGTATGTTGCAATTAGTATTCCTAGTTTTTTCCTTCTTTTGCTAACTAATGCAGTTATGAATGATTATTACATAGTAATGTCTGCTATTCTGTAAAGTTACATGTATTAAACATTTAGGTTATCTATTTGTTGTATGTTGTTTTTTATTTTTTAATTTAGGTGACTATAAAGCGTTAATTATTTATATTCATTCTTTAATCATACTACACTATTATGCAGGTCTCATACTTAGCACAATGGCTTAGTAGTCTGCTCAGATGTCTCCACAGCACTCATGGTACAAGTTCAAATACCAGCCAACCTACCATCCCCCAGCTGTGTTTATTTTTTCAGTGCACAAGCGAATTAAAATGAACAAACAAAAAAATGTAATCTGCCCATTAGTTAGTGTGTGGTGTTTGGAATTTCACACCATAATAGTATTGAATACTTACATATCATTGCATGCATTTGAAGAGTTAATATAATAGAATCAGCCATATTTAAAGTGCATTGGCTAATTGGCATTCACCTATTTTCAGCATATGCTGCTTTGGCTAATTGGCTAATAGTCATTTGCTTTTTTTTCACCAATTCAGTCTTTTAGTATTTCTCTGTGGGATTTGAACCCATGAGTTCTTCAAGGTAGAAGTGTTGACCGCTAGCCTATTGGGTGTAGCACAGTCATACATAGAAAATACATTCACTAGTGTTTGATGTTTCTTCTCCCCGAGCTGTCTCTCCTGCTGCCACCATCTTCTCCCGCTGATGTGTTCTTCAGCGTAGCCGGTTATCCACTAATAAAAAAAAAGCCGCTCTTCTTGTGGTGGTCTTCTGTGGCCATCCGATAATGTCACCCGGAGAGTCCGCTCCATGGCTATGTAAGAGACACTACACAGCGGGTGACAACACAGCGGAGGAAGACCACCATGGAAGAAGAGCAGCTTTTTTTTATTAGTGGGTAACCAGCGGTGCGGAAGAACACAGCAGATAGTGGCGGCAGGAGAGACGGCTCTGGGAGAATACAGCTCAGGGAGAAGATGGAGGAGGGAGAGACCAGCGTCTGGAGAAGATGGCTCAGGGAAGAAGACAGCTCGGAGCTATTCTACAATAAAGGACTTGTCAAAAACCAGCTATTAATTTTTTTACATTTCACTGCTTTTTTGGTGAATGGGTAGGGGTAAAATGTACCCCATACCTATTCACATAGGGGGCAGGATCTGGGAGCCCCCTTGTTAAAGGGGGCTTCCAGATTCTGATAAACCCCCTGCCTGCAGACCGACAATCACCGACCAGTGTTGTCGGGAAGAGGCCCTTGTCCCCATCAACATGGGGAAAAGGTGCTTTGGGGCATGTGGCCTGGTAAGGTTCAGAAGGGGAGGGTGCTCACTCGTCCCCCCTATCCTGACCTCCAGGCTGCATGCTCAGGTAAGGGTCTGGTATGGATTTTGGGGGCCCCACATCAAATTTATTTTACATTTTGGTGTGGGGTTCCCCTTAAAGTCCATACCGAAGGGCCTGGTATGTACTGGGGGGACCCTACGACATTTTTTTCCTTGAATTTTGGAATTCCATACCATATTATTGAATAAGTACATACCATTGCATGCATTTGAAGAGTTAAAATATGGAATAAAGCAAGCTGATGTGCTTTGCCTAATTATGCTTCTGAGTACAATGCACACTTCTAGGAGGTGATGCTGTCAGTGGGATTTGAATTCATGGTTTGAACTTTTGGGGGCAGCAGGGTATACCGCTATGCTACAGAGCTGAGCACTTACCTACAGAGAAAATACATTTACTAATGTTTGATTCAATACAATAATGTTTTGCATTTCAGGCATTAATATTATAGTAACAACCATGCTCGTGCCAATGTGGCATTGGCTAATAGGCATTTGCCTCTTTTCAGCATATGCTGCTGAGTACAATGCAAGCTTTCAGTAGGTGATACCATCTGTGTGATTTTCAGCCATTTGAGCACAATTATATTGAGAACATATGTTTACTAGTGTTTGATGGTGGGACTACTTTATATTCTAGGTATAAAATAGTACTCAGCACAGTGACTTAGGCACCTTTCACACTTGTGCGACCTGAAAGTTGCGAGATTTTAATGCGACTTTAAGCAATGCCTGTGTAATCTTGAGGTCTATGGACACAGGAGTCGCAGGGAAAGACACGCAACTTTCCCATGATTTAGCATCAGCAATTTTGCCGCAATTCCAGGGAATGCCTGTGTAAACTTGAGGTCTATGGACCTCAACTCGCCTCAAAGTCAGACCAAAGTAGTAGAGGGACTACGTTGAAGTCAGTGTTACTTGAAGTCGCACAGATATGAATGGTACACATTAAAAATCATGGGGTATGACTTGTCATACGACTCTCATGTCCAAAGTTGCACAAGTGTGACTCAGCCCGACTTTGTCAGCGATTTCAGAGACATCAGTGCATTTTCCTGCACAGATGTCTAGTGAAATCACATAGGTCCCAACTGTTCTCCTTTAAGAAGGTGTCCTATGCCTACCTACTTTTGCTAATAGGTGTCCCTTATACCCATCTCAAAAAGTTGGGAGGTAAGAAATCGCCCCCTGAAGTCGCCCAAAGTAGTGCAGGAACTACTTTTGGGAATCGTTGTGGCATCGCACCAATTCGGACAGTTCCATTGCCATCAATAGGCGCCGATTTGGCCTACAATTTGACATGTCAATTCAGACTTATGTGAACATGGGTGAAGTTGCATAGATATTAGAGCTGCACGGTTCTGGCCAAAATGAGAATCACAATTTTTTTGCTTAGAATAAAAAGATCACGATTCTCGCGACGTAAAATCTTTCACATTATCCCACAAAAAATTGGGCTAACTTTTCTTTTCTTTTTTTTTTTTAATTCATTAAAGTACTTTTTTCCAAAAAAAATGCATTTGAAAGGCGCAAATACAGTGTGACATAAAATATTGTAACAACCACCATTTTATTCACTAGGGTCTCTACTAAAAAAAATATATATAATGTTGGGGGGGTTTTAAGTAATTTTCTAGCAAAAAAAAAATGATTTTAACCTGAAACCAACAAATGTCAGAAAAATGTTTAGTGTTTAAGTAGTTAAACTTTCCTCACTTACACAGAATTCTAATTGACAAATTGTTACAAGGTTTCTAGTTAAGTTCACTGATAAAGAATGTTCTCATTCTTGGCAGACTTCCTGGTTTTTTGGCTGTGGCTTCAGAAGAGCAGAGAGAGTTCTTTGCATAGCAAGAATCGTGAAACTCTTTTTTCAAGATCGTAAAGGGGAAAAAAAAATCACGATGACGATTAATCGTGCAGCTTTAATAAATATGCATGGAAATCAAGGGGGACAACTTTTCATGTGACTCTGAGGTCCAAAGCTCCATGAAAAGTCACCCAAGTGTGAAAGTAACCTAATGCGATTAATTGATAACACCTTTGAATAAGGCCCCATTTGCACTTGTGCGACCTTAAAATTGCACAGCTTTGTCATGACTTGAAGCAATGTCTGTGTTATCTTGTGGTGTATGGACCTCAAATTGCATCAAAGTCAAACCAAGGTAGTGCAGGGACGAATTTGCTACACCTTCAGGATGCACAAGTGACAATAGGGCCAAATTCAAAGGTGTTATCCTTGAATCTCATTCACACTGCTGCGACCTGAAAGTCACACTATTTTGCTGCCACTTTGCCGCTGCAACTTGGCCCCAACTTCTGGGAATGCCTGTGTAATATTGTACCTGATATACCTCAAGTCACACCAAAGTAGTACAGGGACTACTTTGACGTTGGTGCGACTTAAAGTAGCACAGATATGAATGGTTGTCATTGAGAATCATGGGGTACAACTTGTCATGCAACTCAGAGGTCCAAATTTGCTGGAAAATTCGCCCAGCTGTGAAACAAGTCATATATATTTTAAGAAAAGGAGCTCTCATTTATACTTGCGTAGTCCTTACTGATTTACATCAGCAGAACAAATGCAGGAAGTGATGTGTGCACATGGGACGGAAGCAAATGTGTGGTGATGCCAAACAAATCAATGAACCCCACCCACACCAAATCTAACTATGACATCCACCCCCGCATTGATTAAGTACAAGTACATATCCTACACTTACCCGGCCAATAAGCAGCATCTCCTCTCTGCTAAAGAGACCTCGCCATATGTCCACCTAGATGGAGATCCTGACCAGCACAGGAACTTCCAGGTGCATACAATGACTAATTTCTGGGTCAGAAGGTGAAACCACGCTTTTGATTGCAGCTGCGAATATTTGATCTCAACCATGATTAGTATTTTTTTATTTTCAGATATGCAAATCTGTATTTCTACATATATTTGAAGGTAAACTTAAGGGAGTTTGCTAAGAAATTGTGTCCCTGGGTTAGCAGCAGGTGAATTACAAAGGCAAAAGGCCCAGTTTGAGCCCTGGTTCACACTGACAGAGGGAGAAAAGCATTCAGCTGAACTCCCACAATTTCATTCCTGCATGTCAGTCCCGACTGTGGGGGCAACATCAGAGACATCAGTGCAGGTTTCTGCTCCAATATCAATACAAATCGCACAAATTAGAACAGTGCAATTGCCACAGATTTGACATGTCAAATCACACCAATGTGAACCAGAGCTGACAAATTCAAACACCGCCTATCCACCAGCTGAATTTATTACCTGCAATTCTCCACAGCTGTTAATGATAAAGGTGGAATCTTTATATATAACTTGCAGTTGTGCAGAAGCCTAGGTTTACATTGGAGCGATTGGTCATGCGATTTGAGAGATCAAATCGCATGACCAATGGCACTGTTCCAATTGATGCAACTTTTTTGTGGCACCGCATCAATTTGCTAAAGTAGTTCCTGCACTACTTTTGCCGATTTCAGGTGCGACTTCAATAGACATTTGTGTATAAAGCCACCTGAAATCACACTGACCTTGCTACTTTGAAATCGTGCTACTTCAAGTGAAGTAGCGCAATTTCAAAGTAGCATGTGAACCAGGGCAAAGAGATTAGTTTTTTGGTGCACAAATACATATTGAAATAAAATATATTGCACTTTCCCAAAACCACCACCCACAAAAACTAAAGAAAGAAAAGTAGAAGGGGAAAAAAAAAAAAACACACACACACACACACACACACACACCTTAATGTACTTTTATTTTACCAGCAGAAAAAAAAAAAAATTTACATTTACTAGCTTCAAAAAAATTTGGACAGGATATATGGTACTACATTTAGCAACGGAATTTTAAGGGCCCTGCTCATAGGAGCTTACAATCTAAAATTAGACAAAACCTTAGAGTGGACACAGCTTTCATTTCAGTGTATAACGGGCAACACATCACATTATTATCTGAAAGATTATAGAAACATACTTAACAGTCATTCTTACAAAGCATTCCAACATAATATTGCAAAAGACTTATTCAAAACACCCACCACCAGCCCACAATCCACACATACATTGATGACCATGTTCTGCTGGAAGCTGCATTTCGGTGTACATGATTAAACAAGATCAAAAAGAGTAGGTCAGCAGATGCTTCCAAACAATGTTTGCATGATCAGACAGGAACAATACATAAACAACATTGACAGCATGGCCACATAAACCCACTTTTGATTGAAAAAATGCACAAGAATTTCATCAAATCTCCCAATATCATACCTTCTCAGGCCAAACAAACCCCCCCCTACTGCAGGCCTTTATATAAGAGAGGTTTTATTGTTAGAACACTGACACACCCAATAGAAGTACACGCCCACCAGTATCTTTCAATCTGTCTCTTCATGTATGTCTAAAGTGATTGCACCTGATGAGCAGGAACACATAATAGTATTTGCAACTGTGTTAGCCTTGGCTATGTGCATCAAATCTCCAACTACAGGACAAAGATCAAAGTCCATTTGCATCCACATAAACAAAGCAACAGTTTTCTAAGCATATGTACCTGTGCAGTGTAAACCCTAAAATTTGAAATGTCCAAGTCCCTGGGCATGATTAGTGCTAATAAACATTAACATCAGTCCCTGGCTGCAATGAGATTCCAATATAAAGTCCAAAATTAACTTTCTTACAGTAGAACCTATTTCGACAGGAGACAAATAAAATGCCAGCATGTCTTTGGATTGTGGTGAGAAACCCACACAGGGAGAACATATAAACTTCAACACAAGCATTAGCATGTTGGGGAATTGAACCAACATCCCAGGTGCTGCTAGACAGAACTGCTACCCACTAAGCCACCAGGCAGCCCCACACATGTTCTCTGCATCTCTGTGGTATGAACCAGCCCTAAGTCCATAGCCATGCTCAGTGTCACAAGCAATATACAGTATATTGGCGTAAGTATTGGGATGCCTGCCTTTAAACACACATGAACTGTAATGGCATCCCAGTATTAGTATTGGGTTCAAAACTCATTTGGCCCACCCTTTGCAGCTATAACAGCTTCAACTCTTCTTGTCCACAAGGTTTAGGAGTGTGTCTATGGGAATGTTTGACCATTCTTCCAAGTGCATTTGTGAGGTCAGGCACTGATGGACAAGAAGGCCTTACCTACAGTCTCCTCTCTAATTTATCCCCAAGGTGTTCTGTTGTGTTGAGGTCAGGACTCTGTGCAGGCCAGTCAAGTTCCTCCACCCCAAAATCACTCATCCATGTCTTTATGGACCTTGCTTTGTGCACTGGTCCAAATGATTTGGTGGAGGGGGATTATGGTGCAGGGTTGTTTTTCAGGGGCTGGGCTTGGCCTCTTAGTTTCAGATAAGGGAACTCTTAAGGCGTCAGCATACCAAGACATTTTGGACAATTTCATGCTCCCAACTTTGTGGGGACAGTTTGGGGAAAGCCCCTTCCTGTTCCAACATGACTGCACACCAGTACACAAAGCAAGGTCCATAAAGACATGGATGAGCAAGTTTGGGGTGGAGAAACTTGACTGGCCTGCACAGAGTCCTGGCCTCAACCCGATAGAACACCCTTTGGCTGAATTAGAGTAGAGACTGCAAGCCAGGCCTTCTCATCCAACATCATTGCCTGGCCTCACAAATGCACTTCTGGAAGAATGATCAAACATTCCCATAGGCAGACTAAACCTTGTGGACAGCCTTCCCAGAAGCTGTTCTAGCTGCAAAGGGTGGGCCAAATCAAATTTTAACCCTACGGACTAAGACTGGGCTGCCATTAAAGTTCATGTGTGTGTAAAGGCAGGCGTCCCAATACTTTTGGCTATATAGTGTATCTGGAAAAGACTTACAATGGTGGTGGAACCCTCCTACACATAACTACTACAATTAGACATAGTTATAGGACCTGGGAAACGAGACAACTTCTCTACATGAAGTAACATGGTTGGGATTTGAACCCAGAGCCTCAGAGATACTGCGCAGAAGTTCTAACCTCTAAGCCACAGAGCTGCCACGTGTGAGACCCTCCTACACATGACTACACATAAATACACATAAAAACACATAAATACTGCATTTCTATGGACATACAGGTGATGGAATTACATTACTCAAGAGTTATTCTTCTTGATTTATTCTGTGATATTTGGTGTTTTTTTTTGTGGGTGAGAGTAGAATATTACCCTTACATTTTTGGGAATTACATTTTGATTTCTGATGTTGGTACACATATCACATTTTTTGGGCTCAAATTATGAATATTTGGAAATAATAAAAAGCACAAAAAATTGTGACTCATTTTAAATTTGCATCAGCAATGGTATTGTTTGCGGATTGTAAAGACTCCTGTGTGAGTTTGGGGTAAAGATTGTTGTGAGATGAAGAGTAACAAGTGAAAGTGACAGAGAAAAATATATTTTACCAAAACATCAAAACATTCCACATTGTAGCATTATTTAAAATCAAAATATTTTAAGTAGAAGCAACAATATTGCAAAGGAAAATTTATTTCACAGAAAGATACATTTCATCTCAACATCAAAAGGTTTTTTGTGAAAGTTAGAATTGTTCCATTAGAATCAATGACTGAAACTTCATTTGGACTAAATTAGAGCAGATTTTAACTCCCAAAAAATGTTCTCTAATTAGCTCTCATTTTGGTATTTACTATAGCTCCAGGTAAAAAAGACACTTGAGTTAAAATAAGAGTTATTTTCAGGTCTGAGCATGCTCAGTTGTGTTGGCACCTAGTTGTCCAAAACGGGGAATTTTTCACTTTTCAGACTTTTAAAGATATTTCAGTGTAGAAATCACTTTTTCACACAGTTTAAAAGCAGATAATCTTTAAATAATATACCGCATATTTCAGTACCATTTAGGCAATTATATCATGCTCTAAACATTATTTCCATGTGCAATTCTCTAGGTTTTAGCAGAGTAAGGGTTTGGGCTCTATTTAGTTTCAGGGAGCTATATTAAATTCGATTTTGGGAGAATTTTCTCACCAGCGCTATAGTGAATACCGTTTTAGCGCGAATTAGCGCTATTAGCGCTAATTCGCGCTAAATTGCCGCAAATTAGCGCTAATTCACGGCAATTTGCGCGAATTAGCGCTATAGTAAATGACCCCCTATGGGCTCGACGGGCCTGTCTTTGTCTTCCTGGTGGCTGTGGGAAACTACTTGTGCTAGCCACCTCGCCAGGTTGAACTGCACTTATGGGACTCCCCACATCACCACGTGTTACTGCAGTGCAGGATGTACGACCAGGATGTACTAGGCCGCTGGTGCTTGCCAGTTCACCAGAAGCAAGAGCGGCACTGGTACTGGCTCTCTGCTCCATACAAGAGCCCTGCAGTTCTTGCACCTCAACAACAGCAGAAGAACGGGGTCGGGTATGCCTGACCTTGGCAGGGACCACTACTCCATCATCAGAGCTATCTGTCAGGGTGCCATTGCTGTCTACTGGTTTGTATTCTGAGCCAGAATCGGACAGATGGGTGAATTCCTCTTCATTCTCATCTGTCAGGCTCAGAAATGTGTAGTCCTCTTTACTAGTCTACCTTCGATTTGGATATTTTGGCCTCTAAATTTACTGGTACACTAGTGAGACTCACAGGAAAAAAGAGCACCTGACTGTCAGCAACTGATTCAAACGCTACCAAAAAAAAACTGTTAGCGTTTGCAGGGATCAGGCCTGACTCTGCGAATGCTGCAGTTATGTGTTTAGTGTTTTGTAAGTGACAGTGATCAATTGATAGTGCACTTGGTTGGGCTGGGCTGGGATGGGCTGGGTGGAAGGGCTAAACGCAGGTGCTAGCAGGTATCTGGGCTGATATCACTAAAGCTGCATTTTTAGGGACGCTAATATAGTTCTGGTTGGATCAAAGATATCAATCCGTTCAGATACTCTATTACTAAGGGAGGTGTATGGTGCATGAATGGGTGTTAGTGCCACTGGCACTAATCTGACACTGCCTGGGGCGATGCAGACCCTAACTGATCCTAAGACCTGACTGATATCACCCGCCGGGTGATCAGGGGGTTAAACCTTTTATTAGGTAATATACAGCGGGTGCCCTGACGCTATCAAAAAATAACTAACTAACCAGCGTCACCCGTGACACTAATACGGTGATCACTGGTGACAGGGGGTGATCAAGGGGTTAAACCTTCATTAAAGAGGAGGCTCACTGAAAAAAAATACCAGAACATGCGAACAGGAAAAAAGTCTGTTCGAACACGCGAACACCGTTAAAGTCTATGGGACACGAACATGAATAATCAAAAGTGCTAATTTTAAAGGCTTATATGCAAGTTATTGTCATAAAAAGTGTTTGGGGACCTGGGTCCTGCCCCAGGGGACATAGATCAATGCAAAAAAAGTTTTAAAAACGGACGTTTTTTCGGGAGCAGTGATTTTAATAATGCTTAAAGTGAAACAATAAAAGTGTAATATCCCTTTAAATTTTGTACCTGGGGGGTGTCTATAGTATGCCTGTAAAGGGGCGCATGTTTCCCGTGTTTAGAACAGTCTGACAGCAAAATGACATTTCCAAGGAAAAAAGTAATTTAAAACTACTTGCGGCTATTGCATTGCCGGTCTGACAATACACATAGAAGTTCATTGATAAAAACGGCATGGGAATTCCCGACAGGGGAACCCCGAACCAAAATTTAAAAAAAAATGACGTGGAGGGTCCCCCTAAATTCCATACCAGGCCCTTCAGGTCTGGTATGGATATTAAGGGGAACCCCGGCCAAAATTTAAAAAAAAATTACGTGGGGGTCCCCCTAAATTCAATAGATTTTAAGGGGAACCCCGCGCCAAAATGTAAAAAAAAAATGCGTGGGTCCCCCCAAAAATCAATAACAGACCCTTATCCAAGCATGCAACCTGGCAGGCTGCAGGAAAAGAGGGGGGACGTGAGAGCGCCCCCCCCTCCTGAACCATACCAGGCCACATGCCCTCAACATTGGGAGGGTGCTTTGGGGTATCCCCCCAAAACACCTTGTCCCCATGTCGATGAGGACAAGGGCCTCATCCCCACAACCCTGGCCGGTGGTTGTGGGGGTCTGCGGGCGGGGGGCTTATTGGAATCTGGAAGCCCCCTTTAACAAGGGGACCCCCAGATCCCGGCCCCCCCTGTGTGAAATGGTAAGGGGGTACAAATGTACCCCCCTAACATTTCACTAAAATACTGTCAAAAATGTTAAAAATGACAAGAGACAGTTTTTGACAATTCCTTTATTTAAATGCTTCTTCTTTCTTCTTTCTTCCTTCATCTTCTTCTTCTTCTGGTTCTTCTGGTTCTTCTGGTTCTTCCTCTGGTGTTCTCGTCCAGCATCTCCTCCACGGCGTCTTCTTCCCTTCTTCTCCTCGGGCCGCTCCGTATCCATGGCATGGAGGGAGGCTCCCACTCTTCTCTTCATCTTCTTCTCTTCTTCATCTTCTTTTCTTCTTCTCTTCTTCATCTTCTTCTCTTCTTCATCTTCTTCTCCGGGCCACTCCGCATCCATGCTGGCATGGAGGGAGGCTCCCGCTGTGTGACGCGTCTCCTCTTCTGATGGTTCTTAAATAATGGGGGGACAGGGCCACCCGGTGACCCCGCCCCCCTCTGACACACGGTGACTTGACGGGACTTCCCTATAACGTCACGGGGAATGCCACAGGGAAGTCCCATCATGTCCCGTGCGTCAGAGGGGGGCGGGGTCACCGGGTGGCCCTGCCACCCATCATTTAAGAACTGTTAGAAGAGGAGACGCGTCACACAGTGGGAGCCTCCCTCCATGCCAGCATGGATGCGGAGCGGCCCTGAGAAGAAGATGAAGAAGAAAAGAAGATGAAGAAGAGAAGAAGATGAAGATGAGAAGAAGATGAAGAGAAGAGCGGGAGCCTCCCTCCATGCCATGGATGTGGAGCAGCCCAAGGAGAAGAAGGGAAGAAGACGCCGCAGAGGAGATGTTGGACGAGAACACCGGAGGAAGAACCAGAAGAACCAGAAGAAGATGAAGGAAGATAGAAGAAGGAAGAAAGAAGAAGCATTCAAATAAAGGAATTGTCAAAAACTGTCTCTTGTCATTTTTAACATTTTTGACAGTTTTTTAGTGAAATGGTAGGGGTACTTTTGTACCCCCTTACCATTTTACACAGGGGGGAGGGCCGGGATCTGGGGGTCCCCTCGTTAAAGGGGGCTTCCAGATTCTGATAAGCCCCCCCGCCCGCAGACCCCCACAACCACTGGCCAGGGTTGTGGGGATAAGGCTCTTGTCCTCATCAACATGGGGACAAGGTGTTTTGGGGGGCTACCCCAAAGCACCCTCCCAATGTTGAGGGCATGTGGCCTGGTACAGTTCAGGAGGGGGGGCGCTCTCTCATCCCCCCTCCTTTCCTGTGGCCTGCCAGCTGCGTGCTCAGATAAGGGTCAGGTATGGACTTTTGGGGGGACCCCACGCCGTTTTTTTTTAAATTTTTGCCGGGGTTCCCCTTAATAACCATACCAGACCTGAAGGGCCTGGTATGGAATTTAGGGGGACCCCCCACATCATTTTTTTTTTTAAATTTTGGTTTGGGGTTCCCCTGTGGGGAATTCCCATGCTATTTTTATCAATGAACTTCTATGTGTATTGTCGGACTGGCAATGCAATAGCCACGAGTAGTTTTAAATGACTTTTTTTCCTTTGAAATGTCATTTTGCTGTCAGACTGTTCTAAACACGGGAAACATGCGCCCCTTTACAGGCATACTATAGACACCCCCCAGCTACGAAATTTAAAGGGATATTACACTTTTATTGTTTGACTTTAAGCATTATTAAAATCACTGCTCCTGAAAAAACGGTTGTTTTTAAAACTTTTTTTTGCATTGATCCATGTCCCCTGGGGCAGGACCCAGGTCCCCAAACACTTTTTATGACAATAACTTGCATATAAGCCTTTAAAATTAGCACTTTTGATTTCTCCCATAGTATTTTAAAGGGTGTTCGAATTTGCCGCGAACACCCCAAATTGTTCGCTGTTCGGCGAACTTGCGAACAGCCGATGTTCGAGTCGAAAATGAGTTTGACTCGAACTCGAAGCTCATCCCTTGCTGGCAGCTACAAATACTGCAGCTACTGACTTTTAATATATGGACACTTACCTGTCCAGGGAGCCCGCGATGTTGGCAGCCGAAGCCGATCCGTCCGTCGGCTCTGGGCTGCTGCCACCGCCATCCTCGGTAAGGGAATAAGGAAGTGAAGCTGTGCGGCCTCACTTCCTGGTGTGCATCCTCTCTGGTCCCTGCTGTGTTCTGTGTCTCAAAGTATACAGCGGTGGAGGAGAGTGTAGGCGCCGGAAGTGGTGTAGGTCACCGCAAGCGCCGCGGGGATCTATGCCAGGAAGTGGGAGCAAATACCTGTATTAGACAGGTATCTGCTCCCTCCTCCCCCTGAAAGGTGCCAAATGTGACAACAGAGGGGGGGAGGAATCCAAAAAGTGGAAGTTCCATCAGACCTATCTGGGGCTACTACTAAGTACCCTAACACTGATTATTAGCACAAATGACACCCTTACAGTGATCAAAGAAAAATATTAACACTGCACTGGGTGACATGGAGTGAAGGGGTTAACTGGGGGGTGATCGGGGGAAATGTGTGCCTATGTGTACTGTGTCAGTGTAGTGTTGGTGCAACTTACTCTGAGTTGTCTTCTCTCCTCTCTCTGGATGAAAAGACTTCCACGAGGGAAGATGACATAACTTCCCCTGCCCGTGTTTACACTTACACGGGCAGGGGAAGGATTTCATTCGCCAGAACCGATCACCAGGTCCAGGCCAGAAAACATTGGCCTGGGCCTGCAGACTAATTGGTTATGAAGCAAATCCGATCTTCACGGCCGCTGTAAGGTAACGTCGCTTCGCCCAGCTGGGCCAAACTGCCACAGTAAAACTGCGGCGGCTGGTCTAGAACTGGTTGTAAAGGCAGAAGGTTTTTTTATCTTATGCATTAAGATAAAAATCCTTCTGTGTGTAAACAACCCCCCTCGGCCCCTCTAATACCGACCTGAGCACCATCTAGATCCAGCAATGTTGCAGGAGTGTCTTGGCTGCCTGGGACTCCCCTCCTCATTGGCTAAGACAGCAGTGTGGCTCCATTGGCCCCCCCCTCTGCTGTCAGTCAAAGTCAGTCAACCTATGTGGAGAGAAAGGGGGCAAAACTTGGCCGTGGCTCTGTGTCTGAATGAATACAGAGAGATGTGGCTTGGCTCGGGTGCCCCCATAGCAAGCTGCTTGCTGTGGAGTCACTCTACAGGAGGTAGGGGCCAGGAGCACCGAAAGGGGCCCAAGAAGAGGATGATCTGGGCTGCTCTGTGCAAAACCACTACACAGGGCAGGTAAGTATGACATTTTTGTTATTTTTAACAAAAAAAATGAGACTTCAGTATCACATTAACAACCGATGAGTTATCAGCTGTCAATGGGCCTCCCTGTTAACAGCTGAATAAAAAAAAACATTTGCCGGTAAAAATAGTAAAACACTGCCCCAAAGCACCCCCCATGTTGAGGGCATGTGGCCTGGTATGGTTCAGGAGGGGGCCACACGCTTGCCCACCCCCCTTCTTGACCTGTTGGTTGTGTGCTTGGATAAGGGTCTGGTGTAGACCTCGGGAATGAAATTAAGGAATGAAAGATTTGTCCCCTTAACGACAAGGCCATTTTTTGCGATATGGCACTGCGTCGCTTTAACTGAAAATTGTGCAGTCATGCAATGCTGTGCCCAAACAAAATTGACATCCTTTTTTTTCCACACATAGAGCTTTCTTTTGGTGGTATTTGATCACCTCTGCGTTTTTTTTGCACTATAAACTAAAAAGAGAGATAATTTTGAAAAAAAAAACAATATTTATAATAATATACTTTTTGCTATAATAAATATCCCAAAACATGTAAAAAAAAAGTAATTTCTTCATCAGTTTAGGCCAATATGTATTTTTCTACATATTTTTGGTAGAAAAAATGGCAATACGTGTATAGTGTTTGGTTTGCACAAAAGATATAGCATCTACAAGATAGGAGATATATTCATGGTATTTTTATGATTATTTTTTTTTACTAGTAATGACAGTGGTCAACGATTTTTAGCAGGACTGCGACATTGCGGTAGACAGATCAGACACTATTGCAACTTTTTTGGGTCCATTGACATTTATACAGCAATTAGAGCTAAAAATAGCCATTGATTACTGTATAAATGTCACTGGCAGGGAAGGGGTTAACAATAGGGGGCGAGCGAGGGGTTAAGTGTGTCCTAGGGAGGTGTTTCTAACTGTGGGGGCAGTGTACTGACAGGGAGTAGAGAGAGATCACTGTTCCTGACCTTTTTTTTTTAAAATAGACTGGGTGCCGGCAATAGCAGCTGCGAGTCAATTTATATGTGATTTCACTCTTTTTTTTTTTTTTTTTTAGAAATGTCATTTTTGCTGCAGCATATTCTATACATGCCACAGATGCGCCATTTTAAGGCAGACTAAGGGGACCCCCAAGCACTATATTTAAATTAATTTTTCATTTTTATTATTTCACTTTAAGCATCATTAAAATCACTGCTCCTGATTTTTGGGGGGACCCCCACTCAAATTTTTTTTTAATTTTTGGTTCAGGGTTCCCCTTAATATTCATACCAGACCCAAAGGGCCTGGTAATGGACTGGGGGGGAACCCATGTCATTTTTTTCAATGAGTTCTATCTATATTGCCGAGACCCAACAATTCATTACAGCCGCAATCAGTTTTAAATTACCTTTTTCCTTTAGAAATGTCATTTTGCTGTGGTACTGGTCTAAATATGGGAAAACTGCACCACTTTACAAGCATACTATAGACACCCCCCAGGCATGATATTTAAAGGAATATTTCATTTTTATTATTTCACTTTAAGCATTATTAAAATCACTGCTCCTGAAAAAATGTCATTTTTTAAAACTTTTTTGCATTGATACATGGGGCAGGACCCGGGTCCCCAAACCCAAACTTTTTATGACAATAACTGGCATATAAGCCTTTAAAATTAGCACTTTTGATTTTTCATGTTGGTGTCCCACTTTACGGTGTTTGCGTGTTCATCCAAATTTTTTGCCTGTTCACATGTTCTGGTGTGAACCGAACCGGGGGCGTTCGGCTCATCCTTATCCACTAGTCACAGGTAACCCCAACAGGACCCACTAGTCATAACAGTGCATGGATGATGATGACCATTCCATGCATAATGGGAAATATAAATCAGCACTTGTTCACAATGTAAAAAATATATATATATATATATATATATATATATATATATATATATATATACATAATATTGATAGTAAAGACTAGACCATCAATCAAACCATCCCAAAATACCAGACAAGATGGTGAGTAGAATTATAGGGGTCTGATAATGTTGAGTTATATATATACATTGTGTTATATATATATATATATATATATATATATATATATATATATATATATATATATATATATATATATATATATATATGTATAAAGTGATTGTCACTTTAAGAATTGATAATATGCTTGATTTGTTTACTTTCCCTAGATGTTCTCCATTTTCTTTTTTTTTCAATTCCCTGGAAAACTAAACTGTTGGATATGTGACACAAACACTGATAAGAAACCCTGAAAGCTGCTCAAAATAGGCCTTCATACCAAAACCAGTCTGAACTGACCAGATACTGCTGAATCAATTTTTTTTTGGTAGTCACATGATGTAACCACCCATTTAACTGTTCCCTTGCTACTTGCTACTAAGAAGATATGAATGCTGATAGGACTAAACTATACGATCACACCTATAACATGCCTAGTGCTTATGCATATTCATAAACTATATATTGTTAAAGTTGATGCTTTTAAGTCAGAGACACTTCCTTCTATGTTCGGCCTGATAGTTCTTAATATCTGTGTGTGTGTTGTGTCTCTCCACTGCAGTGTCTATATTAATAAAAAGCACCTACTTATCTTATCTTAAGATCTGGACTCACTATCTCATCATCTGTCTTGTTTTGAGACCCCTAAATTGGATTTAACAGAATGGTGCCTGTGACTTGGATACAGTCCAGTGGGCTCCCGGCCAGAGAGACAAGAAACTCACGCTGAGCAGATAAGTGGCCACGGTAAGAAACTGTTATTCTTACTTATTCTGCTCTCATTGCTAGTAATTAGTCGGTGTCTGGGGTTCATTGGCTGAAGGAGTCTTATGGTGTTGATGAGATGGTGAGATTAAGGTAAAATTAAGTGTAAATTAGAGTAATGTTGATGTTACACAGTTTGACCCAAATAACTTTTTTACTTTACCTGTTGCAAAAATAATAGAGCCAATAATAATTATCAATGTTGATGTTTTGTTTCTATGTTTGGGGTGTCAATAGATTTATGAGACTTGTGAGAAGTGAGAAGTTCTGACCAGAGTAATGTAGTAGGGAGCCTGTGTGGCGAGTAATGCCTATGTGGCAAGTGTACAGGCCTGTGTGGCCAAGTGTACTAAGTGCCATTTGGCAGCTACTGTGTGCAGCCCGGAAAAATATATATACATTTTTGGGTGATGACTCCCAGATTGTTAGAGACTCGAGAGTGAGGACTCTAGATTGAGAGCATGGCACTCTCATTGGACCTTTCAAGCCAGGAAAGGTAGATGTTGCACAAGTCTATGACTGACATGACAGACAGAAAAACATGGACAGTGGTTAAGAAATGACACCAAGACAAAACAGAGCTGATCTAATAACAGAAAGAGTTATGATCAATTTGGGTTTCTGTGTATGTTAAATGCCATGGCAGATTGAGAGAGTTGGACAAGGTGATTAAATGTGTACTGGATTTTTGAAAGTATGCAATGTGATGAAACTTTAACTAGTTATGAGCCTGTCAAAGTTTTTATAATGCAAATGTTTAACAAATGTTTGAGAATCAGAAAGATAGCTGCGTATCGCTGAGTTGAAAAAAATAAGTGTGAGATGGGGATGAGAGAAGTTTGCTTACAGATTCCTCACCCTGCCTTTGTGTTTCAGTGTAAGGAGCAAAGTGCTCCCCCCTTCACATCCCTATTTAAAAATTGTGTATTTGTAGAAAAGAGAGACAGGCAGTTTGCAGGTATTTTCCTAAAAAGATTGTGCCCGTCTGAAGCCAGAAATTGTTTTAAATCTAAGTACAAAATTTTTTTTAAATTAATTGTAATTGTAAATGAGAGAATTGAACAATACAGACGAGAGAAATCAGAAGGTTATTGATGGTTTAAAGAAGTAGATAGGAAACATGAAAATGAATTGCACTGGAAGAAAGTGGAAAGAATGTTGTAGAATTAATAATGAGGACTGCTGGATGTGAGACAAGAAAATTCTGAGTAGGAGTGGATCTGGCTGACTGCACTAACGTTACTGCCATAGGTTGTAAGAATGCTGTTGTGATGGGACTCAAAGAAGCAATGGCAGCCAAACCAGAGTGGAAACAAGAATTTTAATGGGCTTTGGTAAGAGAAATGTGCAGTAGCATTGAAGCCCAGAGAGAGGAGAGAAAAGAGAATACAACAGGCTTGATGTTTTTATAGCCCAAAATGATGATAAATATGTTAGTAAAGCAGCATGAACTTTTTGAGCACAGAGAAATTAATTTGTGCATCTCTGAGACGGATAGTAAAAACACTTTTCTAACATTATATTTTCCACAACTAACAGATCAGGAAATGCTTAGTCGATTCTGGCTCTTCTGGGACTATAATTCAAAAGTCAGCCTACCAAAAGACATCCCCCTCTCAAGGAAACGCCCCCCATACAAATTGGAATTGGAAGCCACAATATGTTTCATAATCCGCTTGTCTCTGACACTGTACCATGCAACCTATTGAGAAGAGACCTACTGGGGGCGCATGCGCGAAGCTCGACATGGCAGACGCTTCTCTGTAGAGCTCCACACTCCCCGCTGCACTTTCAGGACTCGTTTACCCAGCTGAACCGGCACTTCAGCCCCCTTTTTTCAGAGATCGCTTCCTTAAGCCTCAGAGTATCCACCGGTATGGTTTTAACGGGCCACCGAGGCAAGACGAAACCAATACCTATCAAAGAAGCGCTGACCCACGATTCTTCCAAGATGGCGGCGAAGGCCCGAGCCCTGGCTGAACAAGCTGCTTCTTCTCCTGCACGATCTGACATGCTGGACAGCGAGGACGATAATGACACACAGTCTAATCCATGTGGCTCCACTCCCTTCCCGCAGACAGGTATGTCGCAATCTGCCTTTATAAGACTGATGGAATCAAGGCTCCATAAGGCCTTAAAAATGACATCTGACCAGATCACTAACAGTCTGACATGAGAAATTCGTGAGATTGGCCAGCGAACAGCAGATCCGGAAACTAGAGTAGATGACATGGAACATGGAACTAACTTTACAAGAACAGGCACAAGAGCAAATAGCCCTGTGTGAGGAAAACTCCATGCTTTTATCCCGCCTAGAAGATGCCGAAAATCGCTCCCGCAGGTCGAATCTGCGCCTCCGCGGTGTGCCTGAAACGATCAATGACCCACAATCGTTCACTACAGCATTGTTCCAGGAGCAGCCCCTTCCATACCTATTGAACGCCTCGAATTCGACAGAATTCACAGAGCACTCACCCGTCGCCAAGCCGACGGACCCCCTCGGGACATTATTGTCAAGCTGCATTTTTTCGGCACGAAAGAACAGTTATTAACAGCAGCCCGCAATAAGTCCTCCCTCCAATTCCAGAGCCACACATACCAGCTATTCTCTGACTTGGCTCCCCTTACCATCGCAAAGTGCCGCACTATGAAACCCCAACTACAGATATTGCTACAGCACCAGCTTAAATATACTTGGCAGATTCTCTTTGCCCTGCAATTCTCCTACCAAGGACAGCAATACACCTGCTCCACCCCCGGATTCTCTACAACGTTTGTTGGAATCTCTTCGCCTGTCGCCGCAGACACACCACGTACACCAGCTAGGGCAGCCTCCCAGCCGTACACCATGACCCCGAAACGAAGTAATCATGACCCTGTATCGATTCGGAAAGGGACCCCAGCCCGAACGTCTGGAACATATCATCCTAGCCCGAAGTCTCAAGCACTCCGTTGAGAAAAATGAAGCTATTTTACTTTTATTCCCTCCCTTTTTTCTTTTTTGCATTCAGGTTCTCGGTTGCTCCCGTGGTAATTGACCGTTAACTACATCAGGATGACTTTTCAGCGACCGAGACCTGTTGAACGGCTAATATTGCCTAGGTCCGTTTCGCGTCCTAGACAATTCTTCTACTAGGCTTCCAGATTTCATGGGGCTTGCTCAGGTTCAGTTGTTTCACTGTTGTGTTGTTTTACTTTATGCCTGTTCAGCTACCTAAATAAGAGTAATTATATGATGTACTAGTCTACTTGCTATTAATCGGGCCCACAACAAGTGTGCCCGTTTAAAGCCATTACCACTGCCATTTCCACTTCAGATCATTGGTGGAATTGAATTTATACTTCCGGTTTATCCTGACAATGTAAACTGTACACACCTAGCATACTCCGCTAAACCCTTCCCCATATCCCTTCCCCTACTTTCCCATTCCTCTCTTCCCCCTTCTTCCGTAGCTCTAATGGTAACTACAGAATTGCAGTTTTATGTACTAAACTTAGTCTTTCACTCCCACGTGCAGCGGGGAGAAGTCATTGCTCCCCCCTCTACGGTGCACCCGCTCTCCGACTACTTGTCTGGTCGCAGGACTAGTGCATTCCTTAGTCAGGCTGTGCTGACCTTTTGCCTCTCTCCCAGGGGGGGCTTCTCAGTGTTTGCCCTACGCCTTATCTCTTCTCCCTTCTTTCTCCCTAACTTCTATTTCTCTTTCTCTATGCTATTACTCTTTCCCTCCTCTTTCGTCGGTCAGCTCGCACGGGCTCAGTATACTCCGTTAATAACCCCCCCATAAGCATGTTAATGGCCCTGATTAATATACTAACTTTAAATGTTAAGGGACTCAACTCCCCACACAAACGGGTGAAGGCCTTTCAAACGTTTACATCTTTAAAAGCTAACGTAGTGGCACTCCAGGAAACCCACTTTTCTACATGCCAAACCCCGAGCTTTTTTAGCTTCAAATACCCACAGGTATTCTCTGCCTCAGCAGAAACAAAACACAGAGGGGTTTTGTTGGCTTTTCATCGCTCTATGCCATTCACCCCCTTAACCGAGATAAAAAACCCAGAAGGTCACTATCTAATCCTTGTAGGAACACTGCAAGATATAACAACTTTTGTTTCCTATTATGCTCCCAACACTAATCCAAACCCCTTTTTTCCCACCTATTACAAGTCGTAAAGACACACTGTAAGGGAACCCTGTTTTTGTGTGGTGATTCCAATTTAGTGCTACAACCATATGTAGACAAGTCTCCCTATGCCCCTGAACATTATACATCCTCTTCTCACCTCCGTAAGCAAATCCAAAAGGCCTCCCTTTTAGACACATGGAGAGAATGCAACCCCACAAAGAAAAATTATACTTACTACTCGCACCCCCACAAATCCTTTTCAAGGATAGACCATATCTTCACTTCTATAGTGTCCGCGCCACTCCTGCTTCATTCACACATACATCCAATCACATGGTCTGATCACTGTGCTGTGATCACCTCAGTATCATCCTTAATACCACAGGCTACCAACAGACTATGGAGTATGAATGATTCACTACTAACCAATCAGTCGTACTGCCTGGATATCCAAGTAGCCCTCAAAGATTATCTCACACATAATTCCACACCGAACATTTCCCCTATTTTGCTCTGGGAAGCACATAAGCCAGTGATCCGGGGTACCTGTATCTCAGTAGCGTCACATCTAAAGAGAGATAGAATTCTTAAACAGCAACAACTTGAGTCAGATTATCACAATAGTTTCCTCCAATTCCAGTCCAGTCTTACTGAGGCAAATAAAACCATCTTAGAAAAAACTAAACTTGAACTAGATATACTCCTAGCGGAGACAGCTGATAAGGCCATTCATAGATCTAATCACACAATCTATACTAAAGCGAATAAACCAGATACCTTTCTGGCTTTACGCCTTCGTAGACCAGACCGTGCTCGTGTTCTCATCGGTCTTCGACTGGCTAAAGATACGGTTACTAGTAACCCGATCAAAGTACTCTCAGAGTTTCGTAAACAGCTAGCAAATCTCTATGAAGCTAAAACAGCATTTCCTTCACGTCTGGCTGAGAAACTATTTCATAATCTGCATATTCCTACATTATCAGACGCCGGTCGTGGGTTGATGGAGAGCACGATCACGGTTGATGAAGTCTTAGCTGCCATCAAAACACTCAAACCTCACAAATGTCCAGGACTGGACGGACTCCCTAGTCTCTATTATAAAAAATTTGCTATGGAACTGGCCCCCCTTCTCACCAATAACTTTAATGCTATACTCAAACAGCAATCCTTTGGAAGAGACACATTGACAGCGCTTATTTCTATGATTCCAAAACCAAACACAGATAACACATTGTGGTCTAATTACAGACCGATATCACTTTTAAACGTGGACATAAAGATCCTGGCCAAAATTTTAGCTCTACGCCTTAACCCCATTATTGGAGGGCTGATTCACAAAGATCAAGTAGGGTTTATACCTAAGCGGCAAGCGAGCGATAACATTAGGCGAGTGATCCTTCTATAACATTTAGCTCGTTCCCACAAAATACCAATGCATCTTCTATCCCTAGCCATAAGAAAGGCCTTTGATACGGTCTCCTGGCCCTATTTATTTTACATCCTCCAACGCTGGGGCTTTGGCCCTCACTTTCTTGGCTGGATCAATGCCCTATATAACCACCCACAGGCCCACGTATAATACTCGGGATTCCGTTCAGAACCCTTCCCCATCTCTCGAGGAACCAGACAGGGCTGCCCCTTATCCCCCTTGCTTTTTGCTCTCGCGATCGAACCCTTGGCGGCCCTGATCAGAGCAAATCCTGACATTCGAGGTCTTGAGATAGCTTCAACCTCGCACAAATTGTGTCTCTTTGCCGATGATGCACTAATGTTTGTTACGTCGCCACACACTACCTTACCAAATCTTATGAGCATCTTAGATAAATTCGCTCTAGTCTCCGGACTAGAAGTCAATCAAGCAAAATCAAAAGCCCTCAATGTGTCTCTATCTCAAACTGATCTTGCTCTCCTGCGTCAAAACTTTTCTTTTCTCTGGTCCTCCACATCCATACCTTACCTAGGGATTAAATTGACAAGAGACCCATCAAATCTGTTCCAATCCAATTATCTCCCGATGCTAGCCCAATTATCTTGGCTACCATTATGCGTCTCCTGGCTTGGACGTATCACTGCTGTAAAAATGTCTTTGTTACCAAAGCTACTGTACTTGTATAGAATATTACCAATCGCAGTCCCCCCCTACTACCACAGGCTAATACAAAATAGAGTCTTTAAATACATTTGGGGCTCCACACGACCTAGAGTTGCAAGACTGGTATTACTCCGTAATAGGCTCAGTGGAGGCCTTCGGATGCCCAACTTTCTACATTATTACCACGCGGCCCGCCTGGCCCAATCTACTCTATACCACTCTAAATCTTAAATATCTCTCTGGGTTGGTCTTGAAGCCATAGACCTCCACCCAATTACTGTATCTAATTTGCTATGGCTCCCCCCTTTGGCATGAGGCTCTATAACCAACCCAATTACGCAACACACACTTAAACTTTGGGATAAGCTGAAGGTCCCCTTCAAATTGATCTCCCCACACTCCCCTCTTCTATCCTTCCTAGGCCACCCTCAGTTCCACCCAGCATACGCAGAACCAACCTTATTTCATGCCTGGGCTCAGGCTGGTCTGACTCGCATATGTGATCTAATCAATGGGGACTCCATTAAATCGTTCCCAATGATCCAGACACAAGCACACCTTCCTCATAGGGAGTGCTTTCGTTACCTCCAAATTGCACATTTTGTTCAAACAACTATAAAATCTAGCTCTGGCTTGGATACTCTTACTGAGTTTGAGAATATGTGCGACTCAGATCCGCATGCCCCAGGCGTTATCTCTCGTCTATACACATACCTCACATCGCCATCCTCAGGTCTTCCCCCCTACGCACAGCAGTGGTCGAAAGACTTAAATATTGAACTAGAAGCAGATGACTGGCTGACCATTTGGACTAATACAAAAAATGTATCTCAAAATGTTGTTGCCTCTGAGGCCAATTACAAAGTGCTAATGCGCTGGTATCTAGCCCCAGCCAGAATCGCTAAATGTATACCTGACTATCCCCTGCTTGCTTTAGGGGTTGCGGGGAAAGAGGAACACATGAACACATCTGGTGGACATGTCCACTGGTGCAGCGCCATTCCAAATGGCCTCTACCCTCCACCAAATCACTGGACCCTAACCCAGCTGTAGCTCTCCTTAACTTTATTCCACAAGATTACACCAGATCGCAACTCCGCCGCCTCCTTCACTTGTCAGCCAAACAGACGATTGCTAAAGCCTGGAAGACACCCACTCTTAATATAGTTGAAATGAAAAATAGGATCACCCAGGCTATGATACACAGTAAGATTGAAGCGAAGATCCTAGATAAGGTCCCCCAACACTTTAAAATCTGGCAACCGTGGATTGACCACTTTATGCCCACCTAGATAGACAGACACCTCTTGGAACCTTGAGGAGGTTCTAATGTCCACTTAAGAAGTCTATTGAATTCACGCCTGTGTCCGTGCGACCCGACCGACCCATCCCCTAGCTCAACTCACTCTTAACTCCTCTCCCCTGATCTCCTCTATTCTGCTCTTTTCTTTCCCCCTTATTCTCCTCTCCCTCCTTTCTATAATAATTATTGGTATTGTACTCTGTTTTATGTTAAGGCCCAGGTGACTCTCTCGCCTATGTTCTGAGAGGACCGCCACCACCTCAATGTAACAAAATAAGGGGCCCCGTCCTCCCGTACTGTTAGCATTTTGAATCGAAACTAACCGCTGAGTTATTTGACAGAGTATTCATCCCTTGTAATAGTCTCTATATTGCTCTCTATTCTCGTT
Source organism: Aquarana catesbeiana (assembly GCF_042186555.1). Taxonomy (NCBI): domain Eukaryota; kingdom Metazoa; phylum Chordata; class Amphibia; order Anura; family Ranidae; genus Aquarana; species Aquarana catesbeiana. Next base: position 434,408,810 of record NC_133328.1, read on the forward strand.
CTATTGACCGATTTTGATGTGCACTGTTCGATATATGTTTTTTATATCCTGTATTGAAATACATGTAACAGATGCTTGTTAACTTCCAATAAAATATTTGAAAAGAGAAGAGACCTACTGAGTTACTTACAAGCCTGTGTACAGTATACACCCAAAGGAATAGAAGTACATGTTGAAGAATTAGATGAAGAAATTATATGTGGATTTACAGCAATTGAATTAGAGCAAGAGATTGGAGGTAATTTTCCACCTGAAATTGTTGCTGAAATACATGATATTCTCTGGGCCAAAGGAAAATAGGATGTATGTGTCTACAAGTCCTTCCGGTTAAAGTCAAATTTAAAGCAGGAGCTCAAATCCCATGCATACCACAGTATCCACTGTCACCAACTTGCTGGTGTATGAGTACAAATAAAAGAATTACTTGAAGCAGGTGTCATAAAGAAAACAAAAAGTAGAGCACAGACGCCATTGTCTCCTGTAAAGAAAAAGGTCAAAAAGGGAGAAGAGACAGTATATTGAATGGTACACGATTTAAGGGCCATCAATCAAGAAGTAAGGCACTCCTGCTGTCCCAAATGCCAGTACTTTGCTCAATGACATACCTACAGGAACATGAGTGTACACCGTAATAGAACTGGCAAATGCTTTCTCCAGTGTCAGTTTGAAACAGTTCAAAAAAGGCACACACCTGGTACCCATTTACTTTCATTTTGAGTTTAAGCCATACAAAGCTGCCAAAGCTGACATTATGATAGGAAATATGACAAACCCAGATTACACTTTGTTTAGAAATGGTAAATTTTCATGGATTCAACAGATTTTTTTTTTGTCCTCATAGGAATCATCATTATAGGATTGCTCGTTTATTTGTTTTTTTTAAGGTGTGCTAAATGTGAAATACAAGGATGCCTACAATTTTTTAATAATGGTTTTCCTCGGCCGCTCCCCCTAGAATGGATGAACTAGTCCCTAGTTATGGTCTAGCATCATAAATTATGATAGATTAGCAGGGAAAGGGGGAGGAGTGGCTCTTATATTTCGCTCCCAGCTGAGGTTCACTAAAATTGCTACAGAAGAAATGGTTTGTTTGCAAACTAGGACCTGAAGAAACCATGGGGTTAATGATTATTTATCATCCCCCTGGTAAAACAGTTAATTTCCTAGAGGAGATGTGCCAAGTACTCATTAACCAGTCTTTGTGTTATAATAAAAACATTGTGCTTGGAGATTTTAACTGTTGGGCAGATGATGTTGATCATCTAGTTGCCCAGCAGCTGATAAATTTTGCTGCGAGTGTGGGGTATAACAAGGGTGGTCCCACTCATACGGCAGGCCATACCCTGGATTGGGTTTTATATGGTGGGCTCCTACTTAAGTTCTTCCCATCCTGTGAGATGATTTGGAGCGACCATTATTTAATCTGGTTTACCCATGATGTAAAAATGAATAAAAAAGAACCTCATATTCCTAATAGAAACATCCCTGTAAATATGATACGGAATATATCCAAAGTGTCTGCCGATGATTTTGGCAGACACTTTGTGAAAAATATAGATAATCTAAGCTTTTTTTAAAATCTGAGTCTGTTGCTGAAAAAATAGATTTTTTTCAATGCTGCTATTATAAAAACCCTTGATTTCCTAGCTCCTTTAAAAAATAATATAATAAGGGAACCTGAGAAAAATCAGCTCTGGTTCTCTCAAGAGACAAGATAATTAAAATGGCAATGTAGGGCTGCTGAAAGAGCATGGAGAAAATCCCCAAATTAATCATCAAAATTAAATTATATGGTTAATTTAAAAAAAATACAAAGAAGGCATCATCAATGCCAAGAAAGAATTTTTCACAAGCGAAATAAAAAATGCGTCTAACTCATCGGCGGAGCTCTTCAGGTTGGCCAGGCGATTGGCTAATCCCATGCTATCTTGTTATTTTAAAGAGAAAATAGAAATTATCAGAAAAAAACATTTCATCTGTGGAGATGGAAGAACCATGCCCACCATATGTAGAGACCCACTTCTCTGTATTTTATTCGGTGACTCCAGAAGATATTAAAACTATCCTCAAATCTCTCAGAGCCTCCTCCTCATCACTTGATCCCTGCATTGCTCAGTTGGTGAAGGACTCAGATGCTCTGGCGTCTTTTATTGCAGACATTGTCAGCATGTCCTTTGCTACCGTGTCATTGTGTCATTCCATGTATTCTGAAGCAGACGGTGGTTATACTGTATGGTAGGAGGTGGATGGATGGCACGTGATCAGACGCTTACATCAAAACATGTATGGTTTAATCATGTATAGGGAATACACACATATGAAATAATGAATCATACAAATACTACATTGCATACAAACAGGTAACAAAAAAGGCACTAGAAAATAAATTAAAATTGGGGTATGCTCATGTTGAGGCAAGTTGTTAAAAATGGCTGACGCGTTTCGAGGGCAACCTCTTCATCAGAGCCAGGAGAACAAGAGCACAGTCTGTATGGGCCAGTAGGCCAAAATGTGTACATGAAAAGGGGTGGCTAGTAGGAGGGGATATCCTGTGGTGGATGGTTGTTTAATCCAAGTTCTATACTAGTCCTTGTCCGGGTTTTCTAGGTAGGGTATAGAACAGGACCGTATATACCGTACACTACAGACTTGAGACGTGAAATACATTTGCAGTAGAAACAGCATTAAAAAAGGGTCACAGGTATAGACCTTAAAAAATGATAAAAAATATAAAGAAATATATAAACATAATAATAATAATACTAGTAAAAAAGTACCATATCACTATAGGAAATAAGTGATTGGGTAGTGGACAGTTGAAACGCAGAACATGAGAATCAATCACTTATATAAATTTGTGTATAAACAAACACATAGAAATAATACACATATGTATATATATAGATATGTGCATACATATACAAATACATATAGATAAAAGCATAAAGGGGACATAAAGGAAGCACTGTGAAGTGTACATGCTATAGCCAGTGTTGCTTGAGTAAAGAGGACCTGTGTGCATGTGAAGACAGTATTGCCAGTTCGTGAATCGCCGTGTAAACATACAGATATGGATGTATGTTGATGCTCACCTGCTCTCAAGAGCATAGAATAGGGGCACAGAGAAGTTCGTGCGGTTGTGCAAGAAGCAAAGATATATTATATACATGGAAATCAATGAAAATACATGTAAATGTACATATAAAAATATCTAAGAGGACATATAGAGATAGAGCCCGCCTGAGTGAACACAAAACATGTGCCTGTATTTAGAAAGTATCATGAGGAAGGGGACGGAGGGAGGAAAAAACGCACCTACTTACGAATGTAATCGGACTGTAAATTGAATGTATTTTCCTTTTGTGATGGAACTGGCTGTCAGATGTGCCTGAGGTGGAAACAGGGGATGAGTAGGGGGAAAAAAACAGAATGAAACCAGAGCAGGGAGGGGGGTAGGGGAGATACAGAGATGGTGGAAAGACCTAGTGGCTGACCTTTATCCAGTGGATATGTCGGAGTGGTTGAAGTCCCAAAAACCTCCTGGGATGTGGAGCCGTGTGAGCCTGGAGACCGGAGGGGGCGCTCCTGATGTGGCTGCAGCTGAGGACGCTCCAACAAGATGCCTCTCACTGTCAAGGATAGGAAGGTGTTCAGTGAGAGCGCGTGAGGGTTTAAAAATCTCTGGGGGCTGGATCTAGGGGCGGGCTTGGATTTGGAGGGGGTGGGAGCGGCTTGTCAATGGAACGCACGCCGACGTGTAAGTAGGCGTGGTCGTGCGCTCCAAGTGGCATTGTACATGTACATGGTGGTTATACCCCTGCTAAAGAAAGCTAACGTGGAGCGCACCGTGTTGAGCAACAATCGCCCTATTTCCACCCTGCGGTTTTTGGCAAAAATCATGGAGCGAGCTACGATATGGCAACTTCAACCTCACCTGGAGTCTAATAAAATTTTTGATGACTTCCAGTCAGGATTTTGTCCTTGGAGAGGTTCGGAAACAGCCCTGGTAAAAGTCCTGGACGATATGCTCTGGGCCTTGGATGAGAATGAAGCTTCGGCCTTGGTACTTCTGGATCTGATGGCAGCTTTTGATACCATTGACCACTCTATACTTGTGGATAGGTTGAAGATGGTGGCGAGAAAAGGATGGTATAGCTCTGGCATGGGTAGCCTCGTTCCTGCGAGACAGGGTTCAGAGGGTAAAGTTGGGACCATTTTATTCCTCCGATTGTCCCCTGTCTTGTGGGGTCTCACAAGGATTGGCTTTATCTCCGATCCTTTTTAACATCTATATAAGGCCGCTGCTGTACATCATTTGCTGTCACAATCTCCCGTTCCATGTCTATGAAGACGACACCCAGATCTGCTTCAAATTATCCAAGACGGGAGGATCAGGTCATGCTGGCCTCCTGTCTGGAGGAAATCCAATCCTGAATGGGTGCCAATTATCTAAAGTTAAATGGCACCAAAACTGAATGTATCATCTTCAGTAACTGGTTGTATTCCAACATGTTTACGTCATGACCGGAATCTTTCAAACCTTTTCTGATTCCGGCCACTCAGGTCAGGGACCTTGGTGTCATCTTTGACTCTAGGTTGAACCTGCTCCCTCAGGTAAATCAGGTGGTGAGTTCATGTCACTTCTACCTGAGACTCCTGAGGTCGACTTTTCGCTATATTGCAGACTCTGACAAGATCGCCATGGTCAATGCCATTATCAGCAGTCAATTGGACTACTGTAATGCCCTGTATTTGGGTTTGCCTGCTTGTACCATCTACAAGCTCCAGTTGATCAGAATGCTGCAGCAAGCTTACTGACAGGTGTTGGTTGCCCTGACCACATCACTCCATCCCTTATGGCCCTGCATTGGCTGCCTGTGAAAGAACATGTTCTGTTTAAAATCAGATGTCTTGTCCATAAGGAACCACATGGATATGGCCCAGAGTATTTGAAGGAAACATTTGTCAAGTATGTGCCTACCCGATCCTTGAGATTGGTGAACTTGACCATGCTGAAGATTCCAAAATTTAAAAAGAAAACATGCGGAGGGAGAACGAGTGAAATACAAGGAGCTGAATTTTGGAACTCCTTGCGTCTGAAACTGAGACTTGAGAATGACTTTTTGAAATTTCGAAAGAAATTGAAAACTGCACTTTTTGTACAAGCTTTTGGAGTCACCTAATTTTTAATTGGGGTGTAATGGACAGACTCCCTGGCTTTTATTCTGTATCTTGCTATGCTGGTTTGTTGCTTTTCTTAAGTTTTTTTAATGTGAATGTCCTTTTGTTTTTGCGCATCGAGGCCTTCCGGTAAGACTGCGTAGGTTAAGCATTTTAATAAATAAATAAATAATACTACAATGGTAGTTAGAACTGAGAAAGATGACCCCAAGGAAGAGATAGAGTGTTAACAGATTAGCCAGTCAGATTAGCAGATTCGTATGATGCCAAGATGGGTGATACGAATGAGTAAAAGACATGTATCCACATACACCCTAAGAATAATTTTACTCCACATAGATGTGAAGTAGTACTGTGGACACTCTGGTATCATACTAGGTAGGGAAGATATGGTAGTGACCCCTCCATAGGGGTCAAGAGGAGGGAAATTAGTAGAATTATAGGGGTCTGATAATGTTGAGTTATATATTTATATATATATATATATATGTATATATATATATATATATATATATATATATATATATATATATATATATGTAAAAAAGTGACTGTCACTTTAAGAATTGATAATATGCTTTATTTGTTTTCTCTCCCTAGATGTTCTCCTTTTTTTTGTTTCAATTCCTTGGAAAATGAAACTGTTGGATATATGATGACACAAACACTGATAAGAAACCCAGAAAGCTGCTCAAAATAGGCCTTCATACCAAAACCAGTCTGAACTGACCAGATACTGCTGAATCTATTTTTTTTAGTAGTCACATGATGTAACCACTCATTTAACTGTTCCCTTGCTACTAAGAAGATATGAATGCTGATTGGACTAAACTATATGATCACACCTATAACATGCCTAGTGCTTATGCATATTCATAAAGTATATATTGTTAAACTTAATGTTTTTAAGTCAGAGACACATAGTTACATAGTTACATAGTAGGTGAGGTTGAAAAATGACACAAGTCCATCAAGTCCAACCTATGTGTGTGATTATGTGTCAGTATTACATTATATATCCCTGTATGTTTCTTACAGTAAAGAACCCTCTACATAGTTTAAGGTTAAACCTCTTTTCTTCTAATTGTAATGAGTGGCCACGAGTCTTATTAAACTCTCTTCTGCGAAAAAGTTTTATCCCTATTGTGGGGTCACCAGTACAGTATTTGTAAATTGAAATCATATCCCCTCTCAAGCGTCTCTTCTCCAGAGAGAATAAGTTCAGTGCTTGCAACCTTTCCTCATAACTAAGATCCTCCAGACCCTTTATTAGCTTTGTTGCCCTTCTTTGTACTCACTCCATTTCCAGTACATCCTTCCTGAGGACTGGTGCCCAGAACTGGACAGCATACTCCAGGTGTGGCCGGACCAGAGCCTTGTAGAGTGGGAGAATTATCGTTTTATCTCTGGCGTTGATCCCCCTTTTAACCACTTGCCGACCGCCTCACGCATATATACGTGAGCAGAATGGCACGGGCAGGCAAAATCACGTACCCATACGTGATTGCCTTCCCGCGGGCGGGGGGTCCGATCGGACCCCCCCCCGGTGCCAGCGGCGGTCGGCATTTGGCTAGGAGCAATGAGAGACGAGGGGGAGACCATCCGATCGTGGCCCCCCTCGCGATCGCTCCCAGCCAATGAGGAACATCCCCTGCCTGTGTATAGTACACACAGGCAGAGGATGTGATGTCATCTCTCCTCGGCTCGGCAGTTTCCGTTCTAGCGCCGAGGAGAGAAGACATGTAAGTGCACCAACACACACACACACACACACAGTAGAACATGCCAGGCACACAAAACACCCCCGATCCCCCCCGATCATCCCCCGATCCCCCCCCAATCACCCCTCCCCCCTCCCTGTAACACTGACACCAAGCAGTATTTTTTTTTTTTTTTCTGATTACTGCAGGGTGTCAGTTAGTGACAGTTACTGTGGTAGGACAGTGAGTGTTACCCCCCTTTAGGTCTAGGGTACCCCCCTAACCTCCCCTAATAAAGTTTTAACCCCTTAATCACCCCCTGTCACCAGTGTCACTAAGCGATCATTTTTCTGATCGCTGTATTAGTGTCGCTGGTGACACTAGTTAGGAACGTAAATATTTAGGTTCGACGTCAGCATTTTATAGCGACAGGGACCCCCATATACTATCTAATATATGTTTTAACCCCTTGATTGCCCCCTAGTTAACCCTTTCACCACTGATCACCGTATAACCGTTACGGGTGACGCTGGTTAGTTGGTTTATTTTTTATAGTGTCAGGGCACCCGCCGTTTATTACCGAATAAAGGTTTAGTCCCCTGATCGCCCGGCGGTGATATGCGTCACCCCAGGCAGCGTCAGATTAGCGCCAGTACCGCTAACACCCACGCACGCAGCATACGCCTCCCTTAGTGGTATAGTATCTGAACGGATCAATATCTGATCCGATCAGATCTATACTAGCGTCCCCAGCAGTTTAGGGTTCCCAAAAACGTAGTGTTAGTGGGATCAGCCCAGATACCCGCTAGCACCTGCGTTTTGCCCCTCCGCCCGGCCCAGCCCAGCCCACCCAAGTGCAGTATCGATCGATCACTGTCACTTACAAAACGCTAAACGCATAACTGCAGCGTTCACAGAGTCAGGCCTGATCCCTGCGATCGCTAACAGTTTTTTTGGTAGCGTTTTGGTGAACTGGCAAGCACCAGCCCCAGGCAGCGTCAGGTTAGCGCCAGTCACGCTAACACCCACGCACGCACCGTACACCTTCCTTAGTGGTATAGTATCTGAACGCATCAATATCTGATCCGATCAGATCTATACTAGCGTCCCCAGCAGTTTAGGGTTCCCAAAAACGCAGTGTTAGCGGGATCAGCCCAGATACCTGCTAGCACCTGCGTTTTGCCCCTCCGCCCAGCCCAGCCCACCCAAGTGCAGTATCGATCGATCACTGTCACTTACAAAACACTAAACACATAACTGCAGCGTTCGCAGAGTCAGGCCTGATCCCTGCGATCGCTAACAGTTTTTTTGGTAGCGTTTTGGTGAACTGGCAAGCACCAGCCCCAGGCAGCGTCAGGTTAGCGCCAGTCGCGCTAACACCCACGCACGCACTGTACACCTCCCTTAGTGGTATAGTATCTGATCAGATCAATACCTGATCCGATCAGATCTATACTAGCGTCCCCAGCAGTTTAGGGTTCCCAAAAACGTAGTGTTAGTGGGATCAGCCCAGATACCTGCTAGCACCTCCGTTTTGCCCCTCCGCCCAGCCCGGCCCAGCCCACCCAAGTGCAGTATCGATCGATCACTGTCACTTACAAAACACTAAACGCATAACTGCAGTGTTCGCAGAGTCAGGCCTGATCCCTGCGATCGCTAACAGTTTTTTTGGTAGCGTTTTGGTGAACTGGCAAGCACCAGCGGCCTAGTACACCCCGGTCGTAGTCAAACCAGCACTGCAGTAACACTTGGTGACGTGGTGAGTCCCATAAATGCAGTTCAAGCTGGTGAGGTGGCAAGCACAAGTAGTGTCCCGCTGCCACCAAAAAGACAAACACAGGCCTGTCGTGCCCATAATGCCCTTCCTGCTGCATTCGCCAATCCTAATTGGGAACCCACCACTTCTGCAACGCCCGTACTTCCCCCATTCACATCCCCAACCAAATGCAGTCGGCTGCATGAGATTCATTTTCTTTATGTCCTCCCGAGTACCCCTACCCAACGAACCCCCCCCAAAAAAGATGTTGTGTCTGCAGCAAGCGCGGATATAGGCATGACACCCGCTATTATTGTCCCTCCTGTCCTGACAATCCTGGTCTTTGCATTGGTGAATGTTTTGAATGCTACCATTTACTAGTTGAGTATTAGCGTAGGATACAGCATTGCACAGGCTAGGCACACTTTCACAGGGTCTCCCAAGATGCCATCACATTTTGAGAGACCCGAACCTGGAACCGGTTACAGTTATAAAAGTTAGTTACAAAAAAAAGTGTAAAAAACAAAAACAAAAAAAAAAAACACATACAAAAATATAAAATAAAAAAAAATAGTTGTCGTTTTATTGTTCTCTCTCTCTCTCTCTCTCTCTCTCTCTATTCTCTCTCTATTGTTCTGCTCTTTTTTACTGTATTCTATTCTGCAATGTTTTATTGTTATTATGTTTTATCATGCTTGTTTTTCAGGTCTGCAATTTTTTATACTTTACCGTTTACTGTGCTTTATTGTTAACCATTTTTTTGTCTTCAGGTACGCCATTCACGACTTTGAGTGGTTATACCAGAATGATGCCTGCAGGATTAGGTATCATCTTGGTATCATTCTTTTCAGCCAGCGGTCGGCTTTCATGTAAAAGCAATCCTAGCAGCTAATTAGCCTCTAGACTGCTTTTACAAGCAGTGGGAGGGAATGCACCCCCCACCGTCTTCCGTGTTTTTCTCTGGCTCTCCTGTCTCAACAGGGAACCTGAGAATGCAGCCGGTGATTCAGCCAGCTGACCATAGAGCTGATCAGAGACCAGAGTGGCTCCAAACATCTCTATGGCCTAAGAAACCGGAAGCTACGAGCATTTTATGACTTAGATTTTGCCGGATGTAAACAGCACCATTGGGAAATTGGGAAAGCATTTTATCACACCGATCTTGGTGTGGTCAGATGCTTTGAGGGCAGAGGAGAAATCTAGGGTCTAATAGACCCCAATTTTTTCAAAAAAGAGTACCTGTCACCACCTATTGCTATGATAGGGGATATTTACATTCCCTGAGATAACAATAAAAATGATTAAAAAAAAAATATGAAAGGAACAGTTTAAAAATAAGATAAAAAAGCAAAAAAATAATAAAGAAAAAAAAAAAAAAAAAAAAAAAAAAGCACCCCTGTCCCCCCTGCTCTCGCGCTAAGGCGAACGCAAGCGTCGGTCTGGCGTCAAATGTAAACAGCAATTGCACCATGCATGTGAGGTATCACCGTGAAGGTCAGATCGAGGGCAGTAATTTTAGCAGTAGACCTCCTCTGTAAATCTAAAGTGGTAACCTGTAAAGGCTTTTAAAGGCTTTTAAAAATGTATTTAGTTTGTCGCCACTGCACGTTTGTGCGCAATTTTAAAGCATGTCATGTTTGGTATCCATGTACTCGGCCTAAGATCATCTTTTTTATTTCATCAAACATTTGGGCAATATAGTGTGTTTTAGTGCATTAAAATTTAGAAAAGTGTGTTTTTTCCCCAAAAAATGCATTTGAAAAATCGCTGCGCAAATACTGTGTGAAAAAAAAAAATGAAACACCCACCATTTTAATCTGTAGGGCATTTGCTTTAAAAAAATATATAATGTGTGGGGGTTCAAAGTAATTTTCTTGCAAAAAAAAATAATTTTTTCATGTAATCAAAAAGTGTCAGAAAGGGCTTTGTCTTCAAGTGGTTAGAAGAGTGGGTTATGTGTGACATAAGCTTCTAAATGTTGTGCATAAAATGCCAGGACAGTTCAAAACCCCCCCAAATGACCCCATTTTGGAAAGTAGACACCCCAAGCTATTTGCTGAGAGGCATGTCGAGTCCATGGAATATTTTATACTGTGACACAAGTTGCGGGAAAGAGACCATTTTTTTTTTTGCACAAAGTTGTCACTAAATGATATATTGCTCAAACATGCCATGGGAATATGTAAAATTACACCCCAAAATACATTCTGTTGCTTCTCCTGAGTACGGGGATACCACATGTGTGGGACTTTTTGGGAGCCTAGCCGCGCACGGGACCCCGAAAACCAAGCACCGCCTTCAGGCTTTCTAAGGGCGTAAATTTTTTATTTCACTCTTCACTGCCTATCACAGTTTCGGAGGCCATGGAATGCCCAGGTGGCAAACCCCCCCCCCCCCAAATGACCCCATTTTGGAAAGTAGACATCCCAAGCTATTTGCTGAGAGGTATAGTGAGTATTTTGCAGACCTCACTTTTTGTCACAAAGTTTTGAAAATTGAAAAAAGAAAAAAAAAATTTTTTCTTGTCTTTCTTTATTTTCAAAAACAAATGAGAGCTGCAAAATACTCACCATGCCTCTCAGCAAATAGCTTGGGGTGTCTACTTTCCAAAATGGGGTCATTTGGGGGGTGGTTTATGCTATCTGGGCATTTTATGGCATTCAAAACTGTGATAGGTAGTGAGGAGTAAAATCAAAAATGTACACCCTTAGAAATCCTGAAGGCAGTGATTGGTTTTCGGGGCCCCGTACGCGGCTAGGCTCCCAAAAAGTCCCACACATGTGGTATCCCCATACTCAGGAGAAGCAGCTAAATGTATTTTGGGGTGCAATTCCACATATGCCCATGGCCTGTGTGAGCAATATATCATTTAGTGACAACTTTTTGTAATTTTTTTTTTTGTCATTATTCAATCACTTGGGACAAAAAAAATTAATATTCAATGGGCTCAACATGCCTCTCAGCAATTTCCTTGGGGTGTCTACTTTCCAAAATGGGGTCATTTGTGGGGGTTTTGTACTGCCCTGCCATTTTAGCACCTCAAGAAACGACATAGGCAGTCATAAATTAAAGGCTGTGTAAATTCCAGAAAATGTACCCTAGTTTGTAGGCGCTATAACTTTTGCGCAAACCAATAAATATACACTTATTGACATTTTTTTTACCAAAGACATGTGGCCGAATACATTTTGGCCTAAATGTATGACTAAAATTGAGTTTATTGGATTTTTTTTAGAACAAAAAGTAGAAAATATCAATTTTTTTCAAAATTTTCGGTCTTTTTCCGTGTATAGCGCAAAAAATAAAAACGGCAGAGGTGATCAAATACCATCAAAAGAAAGCTCTATTTGTGGGAAGAAAAGGACGCAAATTTTGTTTGGGTACAGCATTGCATGACCGCGCAATTAGCAGTTAAAGCGACGCAGTGCCAAATTGTAAAAAGTGCTCTAGTCAGGAAGGGGGTAAAGTTTATGGGGAACTGTGTCAAATGCTTTTGCAAAATCCAGATACACCACGTCTACGGGCCTTCCTTTATCTAGATGGCAACTCACCTCCTCATAGAAGGTTAATAGATTGGTTTGGCAAGAACGATTCTTCATGAATCCATGCTGATTACTGCTAATGATATCATTCTTATTACTAAAATCTTGTATATAGTTCCTTATCATCCCCTCCAAGAGTTTACATACTATTGATGTTAGGCTAACTGGTCTGTAATACCCAGGGATGTATTTTGGGCCCTTTTTAAATATTGGTGCTACATTGGCTTTTCTCCAATCAGCTGGTACCATTCCAGTCAGTAGACTATCTGTAAAAATTAGGAACAACGGTCTGGCAATCACTTGACTGAGTTCCCTAAAGACCCTCGGATGCAAGCCATCTGGTCCCGGTGATTTATTAATGTTAAGTTTCTCAAGTCTAATTTTAATTCTGTCCTCTGTTAACCATGGAGGTGCTTCCTGTGTTGTGTCATGAGGATAAACACTGCAGTTTTGGTTACTGAAGCCCCCCGATTCACTCGTGAAGACTGAGGAGAAGAATAAATTCAATACCTTCGCCATCTCCCCATCCTTTGTAACCAGATGTCCTTCCTCATTCTTTATGGGACCAATATGGTCTGTCCTCCCTTTTTTACTGTTTACATACTTAAAGAATTTCTTGGGATTTTTTTTGCTCTCCTACGCTATGTGTCTTTCATGTTCTATCTTAGCCGTCCTAATTGCACCCTTACATTTCTTGTTGCATTCTTTATAAAGTCTGAATGCTGATGATGATCCCTCAACCTTGTATTTTTTGAAGGCCTTCTCTTTTGCTTTTATATGCATTTTTACATTGGAGTTAAGCCATCCAGGATTTTTGTTCGCTCTTTTAAATTTATTACCCCATGGGATACATTGGCTAATGCCCTTATTTAATATGCTCTTAAAGCAAACCCATCTCTCCTCCGTATTCTTTGTTCCTAATATTTTATCCCAATTTATGCCTTTTAGCAAGGTTTGTAGTTTAGGGAAGTTGGCTCTTTTGAAATTCAGTGTCTTTGTATTCCCTTTATGTTTCCTATTTGTGTGATTTATACTGAAACTAATTGACCTGTGATCGCTGTTACCTAAATTGCCCCGTATTTCCACATCCGTGATCAGGTCTGTATTGTTGGTAATCAGTAGATCCAGTAATGTTTTATTTCGAGTTGGTGCGTCTACCATCTGACCCATAAAATTGTCCTGCAAGACATTAAGGAACTGGCGAGCCTTAAATGAATGCGCGGTTCCTTCCGCCCAGTCTATGTCTGGATAATTAAAATCCCCCATTATGATAACATTTCCCATCCTTGCTGCTAATCCAATTTGTGATAGGAGATCCGTCTCCACTTCCTCCCTCAGGTTAGGGGGCCTATAGCATACTCCCAGTATTATTTTCCCCTTAGCTTCATCCCTTTGGAGCTCTACCCATAAGGATTCCACCTCCTCTCTAGCTCCCTCAGTGATGTCATCTCTCACATTCACTTGTACATTATTCTTGATATATAGGCATACCCCTCCCCCTTTTTTACCCTCTCTATCCTTGCGGTATAGGGTATACCCTTGAATGTTTGCCAGCCAATCATGAGAGCTGTTGAACCAAGTCTCTGAAATTCCCACAAAATCCAAATCCTCCTTGTACAACAGTATCTCTAGTTCACCCATCTTGTCCGCCATGCTCCTGGCATTGGTGAACATGCCGCATAGTTTAGACCGGTCGCATATTGTCCTCATATTGGGTGTTTCGAGATTGCAACTAGGACTTGCTACTATACTCACCTTGCGTTTTTGTGCTTTGGTTAACCTACCACTAATGCCCCCAATACTACCCTCTGGAATATCTTCCGCGCTGGCTATCTCTGTCTCTGGACCCTCCCCCCCATCGCCTAGTTTAAAAACCCCTCTAACTTTTTGGCCATCTTCATTCCCAGCAGATCTGCACCCTCCTCATTTAGGTGCAGTCCGTTTTTTCTATAGTACCGGTTACTGACTGAGAAGTAGGCCCAGTCCTCCAGGGACCCAAACCCCTCCTTACTACACCAGCTCTTCAGCCACTTGTTTACTTCCCTAATCTCCCTCTGCCTTTCTGGTGTGGCTCGATGTACCAGTAGTATTCCTGAGAATACTACCTTGGAGGTCCTTTTCCTCAATTTAGCTCCTAAGTCCCTAAAATCATTCTTTAGGACACTCCATCTGCCTCTGACTTTGTCATTGGTGCCAACGTGCACCATGACAGCCGGGTCTTCCCCAGCCCCTCCCAGTAATCTGTCCACAAGATCCGTGATGTGCCGAACCCGAGCGTCCGGTAGACAACATACTGTTCGGCGCTTCAGGTCTTGGTTACAGATTGCCCTCTCTGTCCTTCTAAGAACTGAGTCCCCTACCACCAGAATCTGTCTTTCCTTTCCCTTTGCTGCCCCCCCACTCTCACTGGAGGAGTTCTTCCCCCGGCAGCTAGGAGAGTCCCTCAGCTCCAGCAGTGCTAGTCCCTGACTGGTTTCACCAATGTCACTCAATGGAGCGTACTTATTGGGATGCTCCAGTCCTGGATCAGCCTCCCTGGCACTTCCCCCTCTACCCCTACTGACTGTCACCCATCTACTCTTTGCTAGTGCCTGCACCTCTTTGTCTCCACCCGCCTCTGTGCTGGCCCCTGCCAGCACCTGCCGTGTACGTTCCTGTCTCTCCTTTAGTATGGAGGGACTTCTCAGTGCTGACAGTTGCTTCCCCAGATTCAGAACCTGGGCTTCGAGGAAAACAATGTGCTTACATTTTGTACAGCAGTATTCGCCCTCGATCGGATGATCAAGGAACGCATACATGCAGCAAGATGTACAAAGAGTCGCCTCCACACCCACCGGGCATCGTACCTATTAAATTTAGTGAGGATTTGGGGATTTTACCCTGTCCAAATTACCTAACAGCTGGCTTCCTGGCACTAATACTCAAGACAATACACAGGTACACAACAAGACAATACACAGGTACTCACAGACCTACGTGCAATCGCAGAACAGTCGCAGACCTACTTGCATTTGCAATACTCAAGTATATAGTACACAATACACAAGTACTAACGATCCACACACACTACTCAGACAACACTCAGGTACTCACACTTCACAGGTACTATGACCCCTGTTATAACCTCCTGTTTTAAACTCTGGTTGTTAACTCACCACTTAGACCAGTTCCACTTGGACTAAGTTCCACAGCCTCACACTGAGCAGGCTCACTTATGAGTCCCACACAGAGTTATATAGGCACCTGTGAGCAATTAACCACCCCCCTTAATTGATAGCCTGAAGGAACCAGAGAAAAAAAAAAAAAAGCTATTTAAAAAGTGACAGAAAAAGGTGATTGAAAAACTAAAAGGAAAAGCCCCAAAAATGCAACCCAGCAAACAAAAAGCAAGATTTATTCACTCTAACTCTGGTTTTTAACTCACCACTTAGACCAGTTCCACTTGGACTAAGTTCCACAGCCTCACACTGAACAGGCTCACTTATGAGTCCTACACAGTGTTATATAGGCACCTGTGAGCAACTAACCACCCCCCTTAATTGATAGCCTGAAGGAACCAGAGAAAAAAAAAAAAAGCTATTTAAAAAGTGACAGAAAAAGGTGATTGAAAAACTAAAAGGAAAAGCCCCAAAAATGCAACCCAGCAAACAAAAAGCAAGACTTGTTCACTCTAATGCCCCGTACACACGGTCGGACATTGATCGGATATTCCGACAACAAAATCCTAGGATTTTTTCCGACGGATGTTGGCTCAAACTTGTTTTGTGTACACACGGTCGCACAAAGTTTTCGGAATTTCCGATCGCCAAGAACGCGGTGACATCAACCACGTACGACGAGACTAGAAAAGGCCAGTTCAGAACCAAGCGCGGCACCCTTTGGGCTCCTTTTGCTAATCTCGTGTTAGTAAAAGTTTGGTGAGAGACGATTCACGCTTTTTCAGACTCGTGGCTTTCAGATCGTTTTCTGCCGTTCAGTTTGTGCTTGTGGGTTTGTATCTGCTCTTCAGTGCGTGCAAGCAAGTTCTGCGTGACTTAGTCATTGTGTTCTTGTTCGTTCGTTACTGTTTTTCAGGTCGCTCTTCACAGGCCTTGCTGTTCTTCAGTGCGTTCTGTTACTCCGTTCTGAGCAGCAGACCGTTTTCTAGCCATGTTGCGTATACGTACTCCTCGTAGAGTTCGTGCTGTGCGGGGGTTTGGTGTTGGGGTCCTGACCTTGACACAAGTCCAGTCCATGAACAGGGTGGGGAGGAGTTCATGGACCAAGAATTGGTTGCTTCAGTGTGACTAGTTCTCTCATATGCCTTTGCTCCGTGAGATCCGTGAGAATAATCCTGATGATTTCAGGAACTTTCTCAGGATGACGGACCCCGTATTTCACCGTTTGTTGGCTTTGCTGATCCCCTATATTAGCAGGCAGGATACCTGCATGAGGCAAGCCATCACTCCGGAGCAGAGGCTCGTCGCTACCCTGCGGTACTTGGCGACAGGGAGAAGCCTGCAGGACCTCAAGTTCTCGACAGGCATCTCCCCCCAGGCTCTGGGTATCATTATCCCAGAGACCTCTTCTGCCATCATCCAGGTCCTGCAGAAGGAGAATATGAAGGTAAGATTTTTATCCTTTAATATCACATTTTATTGTATTTAACGTTTGATAATATATTGTATTTCTTTCCTCATTCCCTAATTACCATGATTGTAATATGCTGTGAATGTCCCCTTTGTTCTCATGCATGCTGGATTTTTATGTCATTATTTTTTTAGTCCTTCATACATATTTGCCTAAACTTACCTCCCCAGCATGTTCTCTTGCCCTGATATTCACCTCATGTAGTCACTTAACAATGTATTTTATCAGCTCCATAGTAGTGCTTTACCCCAAACACCCCATAAAATATTTAGAAATGTGATTTGTGCTTTAAATGTAGGCAAAGTGCCAGAGGTATTTTTTTGTAGTGTCCCCAAATCACTTTTATTAACCCTCCCTCCCCCCAACTGCTAAGTCAGCTGATACCAATTATCTATCTATCCTCAATCATCTATCTGCTGACTTGGCAAAACCCATACACACTATACCCATCTCTTTAGTGGTGAGATTTATGGATGAATTCCCCAAAGCATGTAGTAGGGCCTGCCTGTATACTTGCAAATGGTACTGTTTAAAGTTTTTGTATCCTATTATTATCTTGATAGGTAAGAGCAGAATGTCCAAATGTGCTCAAATGTGTACAGTGTGTATTTATTTCTTTGTATTAGGACACTTCTTACCTGTCCAGTGGGCTGCCAATAGTGTAACTAAGAAGGGCCTGTTCAAAGTAATACCCATTATTTAGGCATTCATCTCTCAATGAAGTGAATAGGGTTACCTGTCCAAGATCCCCCCCCCCTATAATGTTAGAAATGGGCCATGAGGGGGGGAGGGGGAATATGATAGGTGTACCTTATACGTTGGTGTTGTAAAATTCCCCTTAATAAATGTTTTATCTGGATGTTGGCCAAGA
This sequence comes from Aquarana catesbeiana, assembly GCF_042186555.1. Lineage (NCBI taxonomy): Eukaryota > Metazoa > Chordata > Amphibia > Anura > Ranidae > Aquarana > Aquarana catesbeiana. The sequence goes on from NC_133328.1 coordinate 434,426,489, forward strand.
ATGTTTGTGTCTAATCTGCTTTCCATGTTTATGTGCAAAAATACTATTTTTTTTTGGTTTTCCTCAACAGTTTCCTTCCACGCCACAGGAATGGCAGACTGTGGCCTCCCACTTTGCCCAGTGGTGGGACTTTCCTAACTGCGGAGGTGCAATTGATGGGAAACACGTCACATTATTAAAAATAGAAATGTCCATTTAAGCTAAAACAGGCATGTGTAAAAACCAACAAGAAAGATACAAATCTTGAACTTACAAAGTTCACATTAGGTAGAACTTGAAGGCAATATCAGACATGAATATTTAGGAACTGTGTTTGATATTGCGTTCAGATGGGTGAATTCACCCCAAGAAAAGCCAAATTTGGAAGATGCACACCAATTTACGAATGTCAACATGTGCTAGCTGCCATCACGGGGGATCAAGGGACGTGTTTTGGGGGAGAAACCCCTTCCTCTCAGCTACTTTATTATTGAGGAAGGGGTTGCACCCCCAAAACGCGTCCATTGAACTCCCGTGATGGCAGATAGCACATGTTGACACACTGTGTGCATCCTCCAAATTTAGCTTTTCGATAAATCGCTAAAACATTTAGAACATTGTAGCACACAAAAGAAGAAAGTGATTTGGAGGGGTTTTAAACTCTCCCCAAAACATCAATGATGTTCTTATTTTTTTGAATAACATCATTGATGTTTTTCTTGAGGTTTTCCAATTCTAAATTACACCCCATGATCTCCCCGATCGGGATCTGGGCACTTTCTGATGTGAAAGGATCTGGATCCACAACATCACGATCACCTAAAAAGAGAGAAAACAAACAAAAACAGGTATAAAAAATATGCCGGCATCCACCTCTTACCTGAGCCTGTGGTCGCGAACACTCACCTGTTGTGGTGACTAGTTCCACCACATCTTCTTCCTCCTGCTCTTCTTGGGTTGGGGGTATTTCCCCTTCTTCCAGAGGTGGGGGGTCTCTGGTCTCCTCGGATGAGGGGTGTCCTCCGAGTCTTTTATCCCCTATGTAAAACAAAAATGCTATACTTAGCACACAGATATTTGATGGCAGAACTATAAATATGAAACATTGCTTGGAAGTGGGGTACAATTGTTAATTTTAGCAGAGTTCCAAAATGTAGCATTTTCAGTGTCCTTTGTCAAGCTGCAATACTTTACCTGTTTGGTACAAGCTTCACAGATGGAGACCCCCCCTATAGTATACACTGGAGCACCTGTGTGGCCCCCTAATAAAAATGGTGTTCTTGTGTCCCACACTAGTGCTCCAGCGTCCAGATGTGAAAACAGCTGCTGAGTGTCTTCTCCTTACACAGAATCTAGTTTGCATTTCATTCTAGTAACAAATCCATCTACACAACCAAATTAGTTTCATACAAGTAGGGCGTAAAAAATGTGGCCAAATGCATATGGCCAAAACAATGGTGTTTTATAGGCCGAAAGAAAAATGTTTGCTATGAACGAATAATGTGCCCATGAACATGAAAGTTGCCATTTTAAAATGTACACTTTTAAGAAAAGCACATGGAGCAGCACGAATGTAATAAACATAAAGAATAGGAACACAGCACAACTACTTACTTTTTTGCAGCACTCTCCGGATCTTTCTGTACTGCTCATGTTCTCGTAATTTCAGGTCCGACCACCGCTTCCTGAGCTGATCTTTCGATCGTCATACCCCGAAATTCCGGTGCAGACTTTTGACCACTTTCGCCATGATCTTGGCCTTTCTGACATTGGGGTTGGGGTAAGGTCCATACTTCCCATCATAGTCGGCCTTCTTCGGGATGTCCAACATCTCCCCAAAGGACATATTTGAGGCCTTAAATCTCCTTCTGGATTGGGACGGATCCGGGCTTTCCTCCTCCTCCTCCTCGTTCCTGTAATTAGCACGCACCTGCTGTCTATCCACCATGTGCTCTTCCCCCACTGCGCACAACGAAAAGGGGTGGGAAATAGACTAGAAAGAATGTCACGGGCGGGCGGAGTTACACGCATGCACAGTGTGTATAAAGCGTAACACGCGTGCGTATTACGTACGATCTGTGAGTGGAGGAAGGAGCATTGGAGGTGGCGATCGTAATAACGAAGGTAAGAGACAAACTTGGGCCTATACTGCTTCTAGATTGAGGCCTATATTGTAACAAGATTAGGAGAGTTTTGGCTGACATTAGGGTTTGTCTTGTGTTGTGTCTTGCAGTTAAAATGGATATCTTGAATGATACAGACTTCATGGCAATATTCATTGACATGTTCAGGGAGCAGCCTTGTCTGTGGGAGATAACCCACCAACATTATAAGAACCAAACAAAGAGGAAGGCAGCGCTGGATCAATTGTTGGAAATTGTGAAGCAGGTGATCCCCACAGCAGACATCACATATTTGAAGATCCTAATTGGTGGCCTGAGGAGCACATATGTAAGGGAGCGCAAGAAAGTCCAGGATTCGCAGAGATCTGGAGCAGCAGATGACATCTATGTCCCCAGGATGTGGTACTATGACAGGCTGCATATTCTGGCAGGCCAGACTGAACCCGGGTCATCACTCTCCAGTCTTCCTTCCACGCTTCCTTCCCCCCAGCTGAGACTTCTGACACTCAACCTGGGCCTTCCAGACAGCAACATGTGGAGGAGCCCAGCTTGAGCCAGGTATAGTATTCTTCTAAATATTTCTGGTTGTCCAATCAATTATGTTAACTAGATGTTAGTTTGGAGTATGAATTTATGATTGTGATTGATGATGCAAAAACTAAAACCATGTTCCTTTTTCATACACAGGGAAGTCTCAGCCAGGTGGTGGCCGGGCCGAGCAGGCTGGCTGATATGCAGGTCCCTCCCCTACACCTACAAAGAGAAAGTGGCAGGAAGAGGAGTACCCTAGATGAGGTTTGCCCTTTGTGCTCCAGGAGTCACATGTTGGATGTCACATGGACCATCTGTGTCTGTTGGTTGTAGCAGGAAAGCTTGACCTTTGGGACATATTGTGCAGAGCTAAATACAGCTTTGTTGTTTGGACAGTTGGCTCTTGCTAATGACCCCACCCCCCTCTGACAACATGAGGAAAGCCATAGGGAAGTCCTCGTGCATCAGAGGGGGGCAGGGTCACCGGGTGGCCCCGTCCTCCGTTATATAAGAGCTGTCATCTGAACAGAAGAGTCACACAGTGGGAGACTCCCATTGAGGTGGATCGGAGGATGAAGCGGAGAAGAAGAAGTCGGAGGAAGATGCCGGACAAGAAGACCGGAGGAAGAAGCGGAGGAAGATAGAGTAGGAAGCAGGGGAGGAACAAGATGGAGGAAGAAGAAGAACACCGAATAATAATAAATAAATAAATAAATGAAATAAACACTCAATCCATCAGTGAGGTAATATAAAAGAAAGTCTCTTAATATTAAAAATCCGTATTCCCAATAGAGTGATTATTTTCAAGTGATGCAACCTTATCTCGACTTGTGTGCAACAAACAATAAACAGAAGTCACAGAAGTCGAGATAAAGTTGCATCACTTGAAAATAATCACTCTATTGGGAATACAGATTTTTAATATTAAGAGACTTTCTTTTATATTACCTCACTGATGGACTGTTTATTTCATTTAATTATTTACACATATATTTGTGTTTTCTATTGGCTGTGTTTGCAATAAGTTTTCTGCTACACAGTGTTTTTCCATTTATCGATTGAATTTCACTTTTATTATTTATTTGTTTTATACACACACCTTCTTTTTGATTTTGTATCAGTGGGTTACTTTGCTGTGTATATACATTTTTTATATATCAATTAGGACATATTACCAGTCATCAATTGTATGGTGGTTACTTACACTTTTTAGGTGTGAATAAGGTTTTGCATTTTCTTTTGCTTTGCATTAGCTTTTGTGTATGATTCATTACATTATACAGGAACTTATCTTCACATATTTTTGCTTTGTATTAGCTTTTGTTTATGATTCATTACATTATGCAGGGATCTATCTTCATATATATTTTCCACTGTCCCATATAGATCTCCCACTGTTATACATCAGTTTACTATTTGTCTTAATTAGGCGACACATGCATACTTCCACAATTTTCTAGCAGTGCCATTTCCCCTTTTTGTGATTATCTGCCTTTTGGGCACTACTGTGTAGCGTCTTTGTTTGTGAAGGCTGCAGCTATATATTTTTACCTAAGCGCAGAATCATTTGCTTAAATAATATCAAATAGCATATTCTAGGCTAATCCCAGTTGAATACAGTGTATATTGATTGGTCTGCACAAAAGTAATAGTGTCTACAAAATAGGGGATAGATTTATGGCATTTTTAATTTTTTATTTTTTTTACTAGTAATGGCAGCAATCAACAATTTTTAGCGGGACTGCAACATTATGGCAGACAGATGGGACACCTTTGACACATTTTCGGGACAGTTGGCATTTATACAGCGATCAGTTCTATAAAAATGCACTGACTACTGTGTAAATGTCACTGGCAGGGAAGGTGTTAACACTAGGGGGCAATCAAGGGCTTAAATGTGTTCCCTCATGAGTCTTGCTAACTGTGGGGGGATGGGACTGGCTGGAGGAGGAGACATATTGTTTTTCCTAATTACTAGGAACAGCAGATCTGTCTCTCTTCTCCTGTCAGAATGGCGATTTGAGTGTTTTTTTTTAAATTAAAAAGGTGTTTATTGAACAAATTCAAACAGTTTCCAATGTACAGACAATGTGTATGTAGACAGTAAAAAAGTAAAATGTACAATCTTCATATCGTTCTGAATTGGTTCTGAATATTTGAATTCCCAAGTATTTGAACAAAGTTACTACTGGAATAGGGCAGGAATCAGGCAGATCCACCGCCCGATCCCCATCAAGCACCATCAAGGCTGATTTGGACCAGTTAATGGTCAAGCCCGAGTAGTGCCCGAATTTGGATATAACAGCTGTCACCTCTACCAGAGAGGCAATGGTGTCTCCCAGAAAAACCATCATATCGTCCGCGTACAACATACATATACAAGATTTTAGTAATGAGAACGGTATCATTAGCAGTAATCAGCATGGATTCATGAAGAATCGTTCTTGCCACACCAATCTACAAACCTTCTATGAGGTGGCTTCTATGAGATGACGTGGTGGATCTGGATTTTGCAAAAGCATTTGACACAGTTCCCCATAAACGTTTACTGTACAAAATAAGGTCCGTTGGCATGGACCATAGGGTGAGTACATGGATTGAAAACTTGCTACAAGGGCGAGTTCAGAGGGTGGTGATAAATGGGAGGTGCTTGGAATTGTCAGGGGTGGGTAGTGGGGTTCCCCAGGGTTCTGTGCTGGGACCAATCTTATTTAATTTGTTCATAAACTACCTGGAGGATGGGAGAAACAGTTCAATCTCTGTATTTGTGGGTGATACTAAGCTAAGCAGGGCAATAACTTCTCCGCAGGATGTGGAAACCTTGCAAAAAGATCTGAACAAATTAATGGGGTGGGCAACTACATGGCAAATGAGGTTCAATGTAGAAAAATGTAAAATAATGCATTTGTGTAGCAAAAATATGAATGCAATCTATACACTGGGAGGGAGAACCTCTGGGGGAATCTAGGATGGAAAAGGACCTGGGGGTCCTAGTAGATGATAGGCTCAGCAATGGCATGCGATGCCAAGCTGCTGCTAACAAAGCAAACAGAATATTGGCATGCATTAAAAAGGGGATAAACTCCAGAGATAAAACGATAATTCTCCCACTCTACAAGACTCTGGTCCGGCCGCACCTAGAGTATGCTGTCCAATTCTGGGCACCAGTCCTCAGGAAGGATGTACTGGAAATGGAGTGAGTACAAAGAAGGGCAACAAAGCTAATAAAGGGTCTGGAGGATCTTAGTTATGAGGAAAGGTTGTGAGCACTGAACTTATTCTCTCTGGAGAAGAGACGCTTGAGAGGGGATATGATTTCAATATACAAATACCGTACTGGTGACCCCACAATAGAAATAAAACTTTTTCGCAGAAGAGAGTTTAACAAGACTCGTGGCCACTCATTAAAATTAGAAGAAAAGAGGTTTAACCTTAAACTACGTAGAGGGTTCTTTACTGTAAGAGCGGCAAGGATGTCTAATTCCCTTCCACAAGCGGTGGTCTCAGTGAGGAGCATCGATAGCTTCAAGAAACTATTAGATATGCACCTGAATGACCGCAACATACAGGGATATACAATGTAATACTGACACATAATCACACATAGGTTGGACTTGATGGACTTGTGTCTTTTTTCAACCTCACCTACTATGTAACTATGTAACTATGTAACATAATCTTCTCCTGCAGATCACCATACCTCAGCCCTATAATCTTTGGACTAGCCCTCACTACCACCGTTAGCGGCTCGATGGCAATAGCAAAGAGCAGGGGAGACAGGGGGCAGCCCTGTCTTGTACCCCTGCCCAGAGCAAATGCGTGTGACATCCTGCCTGACATCCTAATGGTCGCCTGTGGGGAGGCATAGAGTAATTTGACCCAGGCTATGAGACGGTCTCCGAACCCAAATTTGGACAGCACCGCCCAAAGGTAGCGCCAACCAACGCTGTCAAACGCTTTATTGGCGTTGAGGGACAGACGGGCCCTGTTTCGCCCATTGTCGGCCTGAAGCTGCATATTAAAAAAAAGGAGCCTGAGGTTGGTGGCTGTGGATTTATGTGGCATAAAGCCTGCCTGGTCCGGATGTATTATAGAGGTTATGATCCCGTTGACCAGAATTGCCAAGGCCTTAGCCAGGATTTTAACAACACTTTGGAGAAGAGATATAGGTCTATAGGAACCCGGGTCAAACGGATCCTTCCCAGGCTTAAGTAGCAATATCACGTTTGCCCTGGCCATTGAGGGCGGGAGGTGTCCCCCCTCAAGGGATGCATTAACACCTCCAGCAGGTGTGGCATTATCTGTTCACCATACTGGGTAAGGACCTCCATGGGGAGACCAACCTCCCCTGGTGCCTTGCAGGTAGGAAAGGTGCTTGCTGCCTTTTGTAACTCCTCCAGAGACAGAGGTGCCTCCAACATCTGTTTACCCCCTCTGACAGAGAGGGCAGGTCTATTTCAGATAAGTAATTTGCAAGATCAGCATCGGAGTAGTCATCACTCGCCCCATAAAGGTTGGGATTTGAGTGTTTGCACACAGAAATCCCCATTCTGGCTCTCGTACCCATGATCGCAGGTGGTCCCCCGCCATGCAGCGTGCACACATGCGTGCCTGCTATGGCTCCTAAAGGAGCCAACGTACCCATGCGTCGATTCATGGGAACGAGCCAACTTGCCGATGTAAATGCGTGTGAGCTGGTCGGCAAGTGGTTAAAACAGCATGGGTGAGATGGGAGATGTCCACCAGCTTCAATGTCAGGGATCCTTCACACCCTTGCAGCGTAGAACTCCAACCATATGTCCCCAAAATATTAAAGGCAATCAAACAAAAAGTGCCTCATGGTGTAGCATTTATTTAAAAAAGGGGAACATATAGTAAAAATGGGTATAAAACACATAAAAATAGCTAAAAATCAAACGGCTATAAGTACATCAAAAAGCATTGCCACTTGGATCACCCATATGGCGGTATGACATGTCGGTTTTATAACTACCCTTCACGATTCGCATCAACATGCATCTTCAGGGGTCTTACACTAATGCAAAGGCCATCTTTAAGGCAGGACGTAAGGGGCAGCTGCCCTGGGCCCTGTCATTTTTGTGGGGCTCAAGGCAGCTGCCTCATACTTGCCAACTATCCTGGTTTAAATTCCCTTGTCCCTTGAAGTTTTAGTCCACCATCACTTATACTGAATTCTACCCACTAGGGAGGTGAAGGGACATGCTTGAAAGTCCTGCCTGCAACTGTGGTCATTAAGCCTACCATCAGCCTGTTCTGCAAAGGTAAGCAAATTGGGAGGGGGATGGTAGTGTGGGGTGTGCAGAGGTAGGCAGAGAAGCATTTACAGTTTGGGGTGCACAGGTGAGCAAGGAGGGGATGTATAGAGGTAAGGAAGGTGGGTGCAAAGATGAGCAGAGGAGGCAGGTTGGGTTGGAGTAGAGAGGATGGGGAGGTTTGGGGTGCAGAGATTAGCAGGCACTGCTGGGTGAAGGGTATGCAAAGGTGTACTGACAGGGTGGATAAAGATGTAGGTCGCATGTAGGGCAGTCCATTCATGTCAATGAGCTGCTCTAGGCGCTAGAAATGCTTAAGAAAGTCCCAAACCCTTTTTCAAAATCGCACAGTGCCACAGCACATGTCAGCAGATACGTGTGGGTATCAATACCAATTGATGACACTACTGTGTATCTGCTAAAGGGAAGCACATTTCTGTGGTGTCATGAAAGCGATTTTGCATGCGTTTCCGACACATACAAATGTGAACCTAGGCTAAATGTCTCAGTGACACTGGTGGTCACTGTAAATCTTCTCATTATATTGGGGCTTGGTGTATATTTCTTTAATTCACTCAGTAGTGTCCAGTGTGAAGGTCCCACTTACATTAGTGATCAGTGTAAATCCCTCCCTACATTGGTGGTTACTGTAAATGCTCCTATTACATTAGTGGTCAGTGTAAATCCCCTATTTTATTGGTGGGCAGTGTTGAAACTCTGTTTTATATTGGTAGCCGGTAAAAAAAATCTGCATTGTCATTGATCACACCTCACCTCCCCTTCACCCAGCAGTGCCACTGATCTCAGGAGTTCTAGGATCTCCAGGAGTTTTCTATCTATTGATGGGTCTGTTCACCTCCCCAGTCCATGGTGTGTAGGCAGTGAAGAGATGATGTGTTGTAGCCTCTAGCAACCAATCAGTGAGCAGTAATGATGTGCAGTGATCTCTAGCAACTAATCAGTGAGCATTATTGATGTACAGTAATCTCTAGCAACCAATCAACAAGCAGAAATCATGTGATGTAACCTCTAGCAACTAATCAGTGAGCTGTAATGTGTGCTGTAACTTATAGCAACCAGTCAGTAGGCAGTAATGATATACTGTAAACTCTGGCAACCAATTGGTGTCTGATCTGTTTCAGTAAACTGAATTTGAGTCTAGCTGCTATTTATTGTATGTCTCAGAGCAGGTGGAGAACAAAATTTGTGTGGGAGCGGGGGGGGGGCGGGCAATAAAATGTTTGCCCAGGGTCCAATCAATATTAAAGACGGCCCTGCATGAATGCAAGTATCAACCATATTTATGTGGTCTGTTTCAGAGGTCAAAGAAAACCACATCCTGTCCAGCACCATTTTCATGGAGAACAGATCCTACTTCCTGTCCAGTGCCATTTTCATGGAGCCAAGAACATGTGATTACTGGTCCGGTGCGATTTTCTAAGAGACCTAAGGAAAGATGTGCAAAAAAAAGTAAAAGACATTAATGTCCGGTTCAGCACCATTTTTTTGGAGACCAAACATATGTTTTCCCATTTTGCAACTAACTAGGAAATTGTATATAGGATATAGAAAAAAACTAATATATATATATATATATGATGGCACTAGTAAAATTAACCTGTGAACCACAATATATTAACAACAGGGGTGTCTATCTTAAATGTACATCCACATAATAACCCAAAACAGACCACATACATTATGTTAAAATACATATATAACAATATACCCTGTAGGAGTCTACCATCAATAAAAATGTAAATAAAAATAAAGAAAAAGAGTGAACGAAATTTAACTTGTATCTATAAAACTATTGACATCCCATTCTATGTTGTGTCCATATGGTGTATGACATTTTAGTTTCAATAGTTTTTTATTAAAGTTTTTCAGAGAAAATACAGAGTCATTGATACATTCTTTTACATAGTGTAATAATAAATCCATAGTAATGGAACATATAAGAGAACAAATTTCAAATAGATATATTTAGAAACAACTGTGGTTAGTGGGCGCAGGTACATCAATCAAACATAAGGGGGGGAAGAGCCGTCCCTCTCCGGACACCCCAAATGGGTACAAGCTGTGTCATGGAAAGGGGAGCAGCATATCCAACCCACAGATCAAATGCTATTTAAACTAGCGGGGATGTTACCTTCTAGAGCCTGCTACCCACCTAACCAGGTAATATTTTAGCAAAGGTGGTATTAAGGAATAAAAATAAAGAGAGAGAGAAAGGAAAAAGAAGGGAATAGAAAAGAAAGAAGATGTATAGAAGGAGGAATGAGATGTCCTTCCGGGATGTTCTACCAAGATTGTTTTATCCAATTCCTAAGATGTCAAGGGTATGTGCATGTAATCTGCCCAAGGTTCCCAAATGGCCTCAAATTTTTAAACAGTATCTTGTAGGATACTAATCATTTTTTTCCTGAGCCATGATCCAAGATATTTTTTGTTTGGCCTGGTCACTGGAAACCGTGGACTGCTTCCATGCTTTCTCTATCGTAATTTTAGCTCCTAGAAGGATAAAGTGAACGAGGCTCCTTTTACTTTTAGAGGATTTTTCTATTGGGAAGTACAACAGTGCTATGTGGGGGGACATAGGGACGGACAAAAATCCGTCGTCTTTCTTTTTTTTTTATTTCAATATTTTTATTAAATATTTCAAAAATAAACATAGCACAAAACATAAAGGATGGTAGTAGTGATATACACATTAATTTGATATACATCTAGAAAGGGTGGTCATTATATTAGTTTTTAGTAAATAATCTATCCATACAAGTAATGTCATCACTGTGAAAGAACCTCTTGTGTCATCAAAATCAATAGGGCCATATAGACCAACGTTTACCGAATGTTGCACATTGTAACATATTTATTGCTATGAGACGTTCGAAAGTATAATTCCTATTCACAGCTTTGATGATGTCTGATATGTTTATGGCTGTTGTGGATTTCCAGTTGCGTAGGATTAGTAATCGTGTCTCTAGCAGCACATGTGTTATGACAGGTCTGAAGTCTGTGTGAAATTTCTCCATGTTTAATTGAAGAATAGCCATAGCCGGATCTGGGGGTGTGATCATTCCAGTCATAGAGGAAAGCATTCTGAATACTTGGTACCATATACTTTTCACTGTAGGGCAATGCCAGAGCATGTGTAGTAGGATTCCTGTTTGTCCACATGCCCTCCAGCAATGTGGTGAAGTTCCTAGGAAGTAGTTTGCTAATCTATATGGAGTGTAATGCCATCTATTTGCCATTTTGATTGCTAGTTCTCAATGTTTAACATAGTGAGAAGCTTTGTGTATTTCCTTGAATGATTGTTGCCATTGTTCTATTGAGAAAGTAATGCCTAGTTCTTCCTCCCATTTTCCCATTGCTTTAGTTTTTGTAAATGTGAGTTTATCCCTTGTGTTGTTGTAGAAAAAAGATATGCCTATCGTGTTACTTTCATCTGTTGAGTAGAATTGCCATATTTTGCATGGAAGGGTTATATTCGGTCTTGTTTGAGATTTAAGGAAGTGTGTGATTCTCAAACATGTGAACCTCCTATCACTCGGAAGGCGGTATTGTGTCATGATCTGATCAGTAGATTTGAGTTGCGGACCATTGTAAAGGTCTGAGATATGTGTGATGCCATTGTATGTCAGGTCCCTGACCATCAACAGTGGAATCTTTGTCTCTAGGAGTGTCAGGGGTATTTTGTAGTTTATGTCCTGTATGTTCTTATGTTTCTGTTCCAGTAGGAACCTCCATGCTCTTAATGATATCTGCATTGGGGGGGTCAAATTTTTCATGTTCCATGGTATCCATCTATCACTTATAAGTAGTAAAGTCGGGTCTTTGAACCAATGTTTGGTCTGGTCTAATATATGTCCACTAGTCCCGCCCCTCCTGCTTTTCTATGGGATGTGAGGTTATTTTGAGAACATCTGGCTCTTTTACCATTCCATATATATCTCCATTCTAGATTCACTATATTGTTGATGTAGTGAGGAGGAATGTGGATCGGCAGAGTACAGAATATATACAATATTTGTGGTAAAATCATTTTGTAGGCTGCAATTCTGCCAAGCCATGAAATTTCATTATTGGACATGTTCCTGAGTTGGGCCTCCAGTTTGGCTACCAATGGGACCACGTTAGCTTTGACAAGCCTGGAGGTTTTGTTTGTACATGTAATACCGAGGTATGTGATGCCTCCTTCACTCCATGTGTAAGGTAGTTGTGAGTGTAAAAAATTGCACGTGGGGGTTGTACACCAACATCCAGTATCAAGGATTTAGTGAAATTAACTTTGTAATATGAAACTTTTCCAAATGTGTTAAGGATTTTGTGGGCTTGTTGTAATGATGTGACCGGATTAGTCAAGAGCAGGATTACATCATCTGCAAATAGGTTGATGGTGTGTATGCTAGAGCCAAACTGGAAGCCCGTAATCAAGGGGTGTGTCCTTATAGCCTCAGCTAGGGTTTCTATCATCAAATTAAAGATGGTCGGGGATAGGGTCACCCCTGTCTTGTTCCATATGTAATATTGAAGGTTTTGGATAAAAACCCTGTAGAGTACACCTGTGCTGAGGGACATGAGTATAGGGCCATAATGGCTTGTAGTATGGGGCCCTTGAAGCCAAACTTGGTTAGAGTCATTTCTATATAAGTCCAGTGGACTCTGTTGAATGCCTTCTCTGCGTCAATCATCAGTAGCAGAGAAGGCGTTCAAGTTTTTTCAGCAAAATGTATCACATTTACAATTCTCCTGGTTGCGTCAGAGGTTTGCCTCCCCCACAACGAAACCCATTTGGTCGCGCTGTATGATAGATGGTATGATATCTGTTAATCTCCTGGCCAATAGTTTTGCATATACTTTTGTATCGGAGTTGAGGAGGGAAATAGGATGAAAACTGGCTGGTGTGGTAGGTTCTTTACCTGGTTTTGGTAGTGTTACTATGTGTGCTCTCAGCATGTCTTGTGGGAGTGTGGCGGTCTCAACAGCTTTGTTGAATACTGTTGTCATGTGTGGTGAAAGAAGATTGGCAAATGTTTTGAAGTATTCATTAGAGAATCCATCAGGTCCTGGAGACTTTCCAATAGGAAGTGTATTTATTGTCTGTTCTGTTTCCCAGACTGTAATTGGTGCATTCAGGATCTCTAGGTGGTGGTCAGAGAGGGTTGGGAGGCTGATATTCTGCAGAAATGATTTTATCTTTTCTACTGTCGGTTGCTGTGTGTTGGGATCTCTGTGCAGGTTAGATAGTGAGCTATAGTATTCTGCGAATTGGTTTGCGATATCTTGTGGATTCATAATTTTGTGTGACAGTGTAGGATGTTTTAAATACACTATTCTGGTTTTTGTGCGAACTGCTTTCAATCTGTTTGCCAGATATTTGCCTGCGCTGTTAGCGTGTGCATAATAGTTTAGACGTAGGCGTCTGAGGTGTGTGTCATATTGTTGTGATAGTATCTCTCTGAGTTTTTCTCTGAGGGAATTTAATCTATCAGTTAATGGTATTGAAGGAGTCTTTTTGTTTTGAGGTTTTGTTTGTGCGTGTAATACCGAGGTATGTGATGCCTCCTTCGCTCCATGTGTAAGGTAGTTGTGAGTGTAAAAAATTGCACGTGGGGGTTGTACACCAACATCCAGTATCAAGGATTTAGTGAAATTAACTTTGTAATATGAAACTTTTCCAAATGTGTTAAGGATTTTGTGGGCTTGTTGTAATGATGTGACCGGATTAGTTAAGAGCAGGATTACATCATCTGCAAATAGGTTGATGGTGTGTATGCTAGAGCCAAACTGGAAGCCCATAATCAAGGGGTGTGTCCTTATAGCCTCAGCTAGGGTTTCTATCATCAAATTAAAGATGGTCGGGGATAGGGTCACCCCTGTCTTGTTCCATTTGTAATATTGAAGTTTTTGGATAAAAACCCTGTAGAGTACACCTGTGCTGAGGGACATGAGTATAGGGCCATAATGGCTTGTAGTATGGGGCCCTTGAAGCCAAACTTGGTTAGAGTAATTTCCATATAAGTCCAGTGGACTCTGTTGAATGCCTTCTCTGCGTCAATCGTCAGTAGCAGAGAAGGCGTTCAAGTTTTTTCAGCAAAATGTATCACATTTACAATTCTCCTGGTTGCGTCAGAGGTTTGCCTCCCCCACAACGAAACCCATTTGGTCGCGCTGTATGATAGATGGTATGATATCTGTTAATCTCCTGGCCAATAGTTTTGCATATACTTTTGTATAGGAGTTGAGGAGGGAAATAGAATGAAAACTGGCTGGTGTGGTAGGTTCTTTACCTGGTTTTGGTAGTGTTACTATGTGTGCTCTCAGCATGTCTTGTGGGAATGTGGCGGTCTCAGCAGCTTTGTTGAATACTGTTGTCATGTGTGGTGAAAGAAGATTGGCAAATGTTTTGAAGTATTCATTAGAGAATCCATCAGGTCCTGGAGACTTTCCAATAGGAAGTGTATTTATTGTCTGTTCTATTTCCCAGACTGTAATTGGTGCATTCAGGATCTCTAGGTGGTGGTCAGAGAGGGTTGGGAGGCTGATATTCTGCAGAAATGATTTTATCTTTTCTACTGTCGGTTGCTGTGTGTTGGGATCTCTGTGCAGGTTAGATAGTGAGCTATAGTATTCTGCGAATTGGTTTGCGATATCTTGTGGATTCATAATTTTGTGTGACAGTGTAGGATGTTTTAAATACACTATTCTGGTTTTTGTGCGAACTGCTTTCAATCTGTTTGCCAGATATTTGCCTGCTCTGTTAGCGTGTGCATAATAGTTTAGATGTAGGCATCTGAGGTGTGTGTCATATTGTTGTGATAGTATTTCTCTGAGTTTTTCTCTGAGGGAATTTAATCTATCAGTTAATGGTATCGAAGGAGTCTTTTTGTTTTGAGTTTCTGTAGTGTGGATGTCTGAGAGAACAGTGTTAAGCTGCTGAGCCCGTCTTTTTTTTCTCTTGCTCCTATCTGAATTAAGATGCCTTTCATGAAGGCCTTGTGTGAGTTCCACAAGATATATGGATCATTTACTGATCCAGTATTGTCTAAGAAAAAATGTTTTAGATGCTGAGATATGGTTTTGTGGGATTGTGGTTCTTGGAGTATTCGAGTATTGCAGCGCCAGATGGGGGGTGAGGAGGACATTCCCCTCTCTGCAACAGACATAGATATAGCAGCATGGTCTGACCACGTAATATCGTGTATTCTCGTTGTCTCCACATTTTGCAGGAGCCATTTGTCTACTAAGAACATGTATATGTGGGAGTATGAACAATGTCTGCTAGAGAATAAGGTGTAGTCCCTTTCATTAGCGTGGAGGCATCTCCATGTATCAAATAGCTCCTCTTTGTGGAGCAGTGACTGAAGGGATAGTGCTCCTTTAGATTTACTTGAGGAAGTGTCCAGAGATGGATCTGGTGTTACATTGAAGTCTCCACAAATCAGGAAATTGCCATATTTCACGGAGTTTGCTTTGTAGAATACCTTCTTTATGAATCTAATTTGGTGTGAGTTTGGTGCATATAGCGTGACTATCGTGTATGGTTTGGAATTAATGTCTCCTCTGGCTATGATGTATCTACCTCCTTCCTCAAGAACAATTTCTTTGGGTTGGAATGAGAGGGAGTATTTAAAGGCAAGTAGGACACCTCCTTTTTTGTGGTGTGGTGTGCAGGCCATGTAGAGGTGTGGATAGTCCTTGTGTGCACAGTATGGAGTGTTGTGGAGTTGGAAGTGCGTTTCCTGGATGCATAGGATGTCCGCCTTTTAATGATTAATGATTAATCCTGCGCCTAAATAAATAATGAATCAAATAAAATAGGTGAAATAATAAAAAGGAAAAATGGTGAAAAAAAATATTTGTAGCAGCTATACCCTAACTGAGTGAAAATTCACTAGTGCACATGTAAAAATAAATTGATGGGGAGCGCTATAGTGACACGGTAGTGGTAAAATGATTGTAAATAAAATATATAATCAAATATAGTGAAAAAATAAGTTCAAACCAGCCTGCCTATATAAATCCAAAGCATCAGCTAAGGTAATATAGTGCCTATAATAAATAACAGTGGTAGCACAACAACAAAAACTATGCTCATATAAGCCCCAAAAGTGATCATATAACATAATATATCTTAAAGCATGTATCATAACATGTGATTCACATATATATATAAATAATACATGTCCATATGTGAAAAATAAGTCCTTGTCTGGATCTTGAAAAACACAATCGAACAGTGGCACCCCTTCACCGTCTTGAGATAACACCCAAAAGTGCTCATGAAATGGGTGTCTGCTTACCAGATGCAGTTGACCAATTTAATGAAAAAAAGGTCAAATGGGCTTTAGCAAGATAATGCTTGCTGCAATAGAGAAATGTAGACCGGACTCCTCACACCACCGGGTCTCACGAATGGGATATAAAACAACAGTAGAGGAACCAAAAATAGTATAATACCGTTTATTGTAAAAAATATAAAAAACAAGCATAGCCAAATGGCTACTTACATAAATAGTGCCAGGCGATGCGTCATTACTACCTATTCCAGTGATCATACATCCATCACACAGATTTGTAGGAAATATTGGCACCTTCTGACATCAGACCCCCATGGTGGAACCCTATGTGCCCCGGCCCCAACCTTTACATATAGACGTGCTACATCTTTAAATGATCTATTAGTCAAAGTGAATTTCAGAGGCTGGGGAGGGGAGATCCGTGCAAAACAATGGGAACGTTTCCCTGTGGCTCATGTGCGTATTGCAAATACATGGACCACAGAAGAAACATTTATTTACCTAATGGAATGCGATTTACACCTAAACACTTTTCTAATTGCCAGACAAATGCAGTTGTCTATTTAATAATATGCAGCTGCAATTGCTTTTACGTGGACAAGACCATACAGAAACGTTGGCAAAGACTATATCGCCATATCAAGGCTATGCAGACGAGTGACGCAGCTGTACCTCTGGGTAGGCATGTTCGACTTGCTCATAATGGTACTTGCCCCAGGATTAGAGTCTTGGTCTTGGACAGAGTACAACCCAGCTCTCGGGGAGGTGATCTTGACAAACTCCTCCTACAACGAGAGCTTAGGTGGATATTTAACCTCAATGGCACGGCGCCCCCCGGCCTCAACGAGACCTTCAATCTTAAACCCATTTTACCTGGTTTCATATCAGGCCTTTATGACAAAAATCAATAAATCTAGGCAATCCATCAATAATAATCATTTTTTTCTTTCTCTGCCATTCTATTTCCTTGCATTCTCCTTCTTCTCTCTTCCCTATCTTTCTTTCTCTCCACACTTATTAGCACAATGTGATGTTATGTGCACATGTAATATTTGTCAATTGTTTTATCTATACTGTACATGTTTGCAGGCTTATTTTATAGTTAATGTAATGTATTGGAAACCTGCATTTGCTGTATTGTAATTACTGCTTTTTTCCAAAATAGATGACTGGAGTTTGACTTCAATCATCCAGACAGCAGCCGATGGACTGGATCACCTATAGCCATATCTAAATACTTCAATTTTTTGGGGTAATGTTGGTGCCCTTGATGGTCCACTGAGGCTCCCTGGCATGGGGGGCCCCATGGTGGCGTGCTTCGTGTGCCACTTTGGGGCAGTTTCACCCCCTTCATGGGGGTGTTTTGGGCAAGTACACCTATGGTGACAGTTGTTCTCCGAAGCTGCACCCACTTCCATGCCGCTGGCTGTGTCGACATCTGATGTCACGCCGGATGCCACATCAGCCGGAGGATTCCCATTGGGGACGAACGTGGGCTTGGATTCAGCAGCACAGGTGATAGGGGGTGACGTCAGTTGACGATCCCCAGCACCTGTGTCTGCATGTCCTTCTCTCCCTCCTCTTACTACCCAAACATCATGGCTCTGATTGGTCCCCCCTTGATCCCTGGGCGTATATATGTCTGACTGTGTGAGCAGTCATTGCTACACAGCCAGTAAACACCAGGGATCCTTGCGGACACCAACCTACATGCTCACCGCAGGTATTTACATCATACTTATTGTTGTTTATCCTTTGCACCGCCATCAGCGCTATGTTTACTCTGGGGCAGTGACGCCTTCTTGGCTCATTTGTAAAATAAAACATATGCGGCGCTCCTTATGCCCACAAAGTATGGATCAAAATAAATAATAGGTAAAATAAAAATAAAAATAAAAAATGCAAAAATATTGAGAATAAAATCCAAAAAACTCATATAAAGTGCAATGCGACTCCACAAAAACGCATTGAAGTATGCAAATAATCATACGAGCCCATGACTCACATAAAAAAGTGATGGAAGTGATTCACACATAAACATGATAAATACTAATCAAAGTAAATACATAAATGGTGAAGTGCAATTCACTAAAATACATAGATGTGCAAAAAGTTCATATAAATCCGTGAATCAAAAATAAGTCCCAATAATAAATAATTGAAAAAATGTGATCCCGACTTCATGCAATGTAACTCCTAATAGCAGCAGGGACAAATCTTCTGATCATACAGGAAATTGCAAGTGCAGTGGACATTTGTTGTGGTAAGAAGTGACCAAAGTGGATGTGCACTTCCAAAACAGGCTCCGGGGTGCGACACCTGTTTCCCCCAGCCTCTCACCTGTAGCAGCGGCCCCAATGGGCCAAGTCGAGCATAAGCCGATAAGCGGTACAGATCTCCACAGGCACAGCAGCTTCCGGTGGTAGTCACAGCTTTTGGGGACATATAGTATCCAGCCAGCAATCACACTCCCCCCGTTCAGTAGATGTAGGCAGATAAGTAGTGAAAGAGAAGAGAGGGCTCCATAGTGTAGTAGTTTAAGGTTTATTAAATAAAAACAAGTAGTAACTTACATGAAGAAATCAGTAGTAACAGCTATAGAATCGAAAGCTACCGGGTTCGGCCATACCCGGTAGCAGCGGCACCTGGCTCCTCCCTGATGCATTGCGTCACAACACATGTGACTTTCTCAAAGGGTCAAGGAGTCAGGTGTCGGCCAGCACGTTTATACGATCTCAGCCGCTGTCACAGCAACAGCGGGTAAACAAATAACTAAAAACAATCTAAATATAAGAACAACCTAATCAATCCATATGAGGCATAATTCTGAATAACCAATAATACCGAATTACTTTAATAATCAATCAGAAAATGAATACTTAAAATAAGGAAATAAATCTGTCTAAATCCCAGACGCCATCTAGTGGAGAAATTATGGGAATTGCTAAGACGCTAAAACCCAATGATAACCAATGAAAGCAACAAAGACTGACAAATTAACAAACTCCATCTAGTGAGAGAAAAGGAATATAAGTCACAATTTAATGAATAATTCCTAAATGGCATATATTAATCATACCATACTTTAGAACAATGTTAAAAAAGGGGAAATGACCCAAGACTCACAGCCACAATAGTAACGTCCAGTGGGACTCAAAAAAAAAATTTTTTTTTAAATAGAGCTAATTTCTCTATGGAAGTATACAACACATACAAAGGGGAAATTTACATCTAACCAGTGAATAATACCCACAGGATCTTGGTAACAGGTGGTCGTCTTTCACTCCAAGAATCCCATAATTAACGTATAGTCAATGCAAGTGAATAAAAAATATATATCTAAAAAATAGGATTTAAAATATACAATATTAAAATGTTAAAAATTGGAAATAAAACAGTTAAGATCGAATTCTACATTGTGCCCTAGTGGCGCCAATGTACGTAATTTGTATATCCATCTAGACTCAGCTTGGCTAATCTTAATAATCTTATTATCCCCCCTCCAATGGGGTTTGTATTTTTCTATTCCACAAATTACTAGTGATGAGGGATCACTGTTATGATATTTAGCATAATGTCTTGATAAGCTATGCTTATCAAAACTCTTTTTGATGCTCTGAACATGTTCCCTCAATCTCTTCCATAATGCCCTCTTTTTTCTGCCAATATATTGGATTTGGCAGGGGCATTCAAGTAAATAGATAACCTCTTCACTACGACATGAAATAAAATCTTCTATTAGATAATTCTGTGATGTTACAGTTCAAGTAAAGCTCAATTTCTTTCTCTTGCTTTCTTTTGTATGTCGACATGCATAGCAATTTTTACATGGGTAATATCCTTTACCTTCGATGAAAGAAAACTTTTTCTTACTCGGAGGATCCAGGACATTTTTAGCCAAGCGATCCCTCAAAGTGGGGGCTCTTCTGTACACAAATCTAGGTTTTTCCGGAAGGATAGTGCCTAGATGACAATCAGCTCTAATAATATCCCAGTATTTTTTAAAAATCCTTTCAATTTGCTTATACTGAATATTAAAATCAAAAATGATCGGTGGACTATCTTGATTAGCAGAATTTTTAACATTATCTAGTATCAATTTTTCTCTGTCCAATAATGCAACATCCTGAATTTTCTCCTCAATAAACTCAGCATCATATCCTTTTTGGACGAATCTCTCTCCAATCCTTTTTGCTTGTTCATAAAACTTTTCTTTTGTAGTACAATTTCGCCTTAATCTAATTAATTCGCCTTTTGGTATATTACCCAACCATAAAGAATAGTGACAGCTATCAAGGGGTAAATAACTGTTCCTATCTACTGTCTTAAAGTATGTATGAGTGGTTAATTTATCCCCTTCCTTGTTTATTACTAAGTCTAAAAATGTAATCTTCTCATCATTTATTTCCCAATTAAGTTTGATATTTTTATTATTGGTATTGAGATTAAAACAAAAATCGATTAGGCTCTCTCTGTTCCCACTCCAGATTATAATAATATTGTCTATATATCGTTTAAACAATGTAAGAGAATTCGGTACATTGTTATATAGAACTCCCTCCTCCCATTCTGACATATATAAGTTGGCGACGCTGGGCGCATATTTCGCGCCCATCGCAATTCCACATATTTGTTTGTAATAATTATTATTATGCCAGAAATAATTGGAGTTTAGACTGTATCTTAAACAGTCAAGAAGGAACCTCCTCTGTTTACATTTTAGATCACTCAGATTTCTCAAGGCCCATTTCGTCGCCTGGACAGCCTCCTTATGATTAATGATTGTATAGAGGGATGTGACATCGGCCGTTGCCAGATATATAGGTCCATCCGTCAAAGTAAAGTAATATTGTTTAAGAGTTGAATAAGATGTTTCGTGTCTCTCAAATAAGATCTAGTCTTCTTCAGCACAGGTTGCAAGTTTCTTCTTACGCTCAACTTGGCCCATTGGGGCCGCTGCTACAGGTGAGAGGCTGGGGGAAACAGGTGTCGCACCCCAGAGCCCGTTTTGGAAGCGCACATCCGCTTTGGTCACTTCTTGCCACAACAAATGTCCACTGCACTTGCAATTTCCTGTATGATCAGAAGATTTGTCTCTGCTGCTATTAGGAGTTACATTGCATGAAGTCTGGATCACATTTTTTCACCTATTTGTAATTGGGACATTTAATACACTTATTTCTGATTCACAGGTTTATATGAACTTTTTGCACATCTATGTATTTTGGTGAATTGCACTTCACCATTTATGTATTTACTTTGATTAGTATTTATTCATTTTAATATGTTTGATATTTATGCACAATTGAATGTTATTTATATATATTTATAATTTTTATGTGTGAACCACTTCCATCACTTTTTTATGTGAGTCATGGGCTCGTATGATTATTTGCATACTTCCATGCGTTTTTGTGGAGTCGCAATGCACTTTATATGAGTTTTTTGGATTTTATTATCAATATTTTTGCATTTTTAATTTTTATTTTACCTATTATTTATTTTGATCCATACTTTGTGGGCATAAGGAGCGCCGCATATGTTTTATTTTACTTGTCTGGTTTAGTTCACATGAGGACACTCTTTTATGCTGGCAGCTCTTTTTTAGCCTGTTGATCATTGTTGGTTTGCGCATTAGTTTACTCACTGTTTATCTTCTTGGCTCACTTAAACCCACACCTTTAGTGCATGGAGTCTCATTGCCATCCACTGTTCTTTATTAGATGTCCATCCCCATCTATTAGGGATATCCCCATGAGCATTGTTGGACCGCCCGGGTGTATCCACTTATCCTGGTGATACCGATTTAGTTTTGATTTTCCAGCTTTCGTTTTCAACTATATGAGAGTGTTTTTTCCTAAATATGGATATACTTTGAAAATACGGCCAAGCATTATCCAAGTCCCAACACTCTGTCTGCTGGTGTGTAAAGTAAAAATACAAATTACTGTTATGTAAGTATAGATCATCTCTATTTATCATACATGTACCATTTTGTTGCCAAAAACCAATCGGTTTGTTATTAATACATATTAATATACATACTATCTATTACATGTTTTTCTTTCAATAGAAATGAAGCAGCACGTCTGTTTTTTATCCCTGAAGAAGAAAATATACATAATTTAAAAATCCCTCTCTTTGCTCCCCGAAACATGTTGGGTTTTCTGGCACATATGCCCCACTAGCTGAACTTTATGTTTTTGATCAGTGGTGTATTTCCAGCTCAGCGGCTGTTTCATTTTCTGCAGTTTCTAGTGTACATTGTTTTTAGGCGATTTTTGTACAAGATATTTTTGTATTGTTTAATACTACTTTTGTACCAATAAAATATATATACTTTTTACTTATAGGTATACCCTCATTTACTCTTCTCTGTATCTGCAATATCCTTGGGGCGTCCTTCTTTTTTCTATATAGTATTGTTTAGGATGTGATACAAAGTGTGGGGTTCCCCATATATCCCTGGTTGGTTCCCACTTCCCCCCCTTCCTTTTTGTATCTGCTCGGTAAGCTGGCCACACCAATGTTCATATGGCGTTATGCTAGGTGGTAAGAGTTTGGATTCCCAAATGGAGTGTAGGAAGTGAGAGATTTGTTGGTGTCTGTAAGTTTCAGTTGGAGACATTTCAAGAATATTGATACAGTGATTGAGGGTGAGTGGACCCGATGAGTTAAAACAATGACCTGTTCTGTATAGCCCTTTGTTCAGCCACCATTGAAAGGCTCTAATGTTCATGCCTGGGGGGAATTGGGGATTGTGGAATAAATGGGCTTAACGGGGATATTAACTCCGGATAAATTTTGAGTTTGTCCCATACTGACATCGAATAAGAGAATAAGATAATGTTGGGGCGAGAATTGCTGGTCAGTTACTATGGTGACTCCACATTAAGAAATCTAGTGTGAATTATGGTACTGCTTCCCTTTCCATATGCACCATATCAGGTTTTGCAATCCGGGAGTAGATCACTGATATTTGGGCTAATTGTGCTGCTTGGTAATACCTGTGTAGGTTAGGTAATCCCATCCCTCCCTTATTTCAGGCTCTAAAAAGGACCCCCTTAGCTAGCCTGTGCCCCTTTGATCCCCAAACAAAGGGCTATAATTTTTGCCTGAGAGCGTTTCAAATGGTCCATTTTAATAGGTATGGGTAGGCACCGAAAGAAATAGAGAATATGTGGAAGTAGTGTCATCTTTATAGCGTGAACCCACCCTAGCCATGATAGGTAGTCGAGACCATTCATGCAAATCCGATTCCAATTTGTGAAATATTGGCGGATAATTGGTTGCATATAGCTGCTCTATCCTAGACGGTAGTGGCTTTTTAGCCAGGAAACTAAGGAATTTGGTAGATTTATGTTAAGGGCCTGCGACTTTGACATATTGACATGTAGTCCTGAAATTTTTCCGAAATTGTCCAGTAGGCGGCAGACATTTGGTAGAGAGATTAGTGGTGAGGTGATGAAGAGAAGAAGATCATCTGCAAAAAGAGCGCATTTGTGTGATTGTGGGCCACATTGTACGCCACGAATATCCGGGTGAGTCCTGATCACTATGGCTAAAGTTTCAATCGCTATTGCGAAGATCAGGAGGGATAGGGGGCAACCCTGTCGTGTGCCTTTAGAGACTGTAAATGGCTCTGAGTAGTATCCCTGAAGATGTACACGCACTTCAGGAATCAAATATAGTGCTCTTAGAATATTAGTGAAGTGTCGGCCAGACCCCCAATACTGTAATATTTTGAAAAGATAAGGCCATAAGACAGTATTGAAGGCCTTGTGTACATCTATAGGTAGTTAAAGTCCTTCTTGAGATTGCCCCTCATTCCAGCCCGATCTCAACAGTGAGTTAATGTCAATTGCCCGTCTAGTTTGATCAGGGCCTTGCCTACCCGGGATGAACCCCACCTGATCTTTACGTATGTATAAGCTTATGAAGGAGGACACCTGGTCCGCTAACAATTTGGTTAGGATCTTTAGGTCATTATTAATTAATGATATGGACCTGTATTTGCTAACCTCCCCCAGTTCTTTCCCTGGTTTTGGAAGAACTGTGATAAACGCTGAGTTAAGTGAGCATTCCAGGGTCATTCCCTTCCTCAGGGCATTAAAGAATCGTGCTAGATATGGGGATAGAATGGGTGCAAACATTTTATAATAGTGGTTGGAGAACCCATCTGGTCCGGGAGCCGACTTCCATTTCAAGTTTTTGATTACCAAGAGCACTTCTTCCGCCATTATTGGAGATTCCAATCTATCAATATGGTGATCTTCCAGTTTGGGAATAGGTAAAGAGTCTAAAAAGGAGTCAATACCAGCCTGATCCTCCTGCGCCCCTCCACTATATAAAGTTTTATAGAAATCATGGAAGGCACTCATTATTTTCTCAGGGTTGTGTGTCCCAGATCCATTTGGGAGATGTATTTTTGGTAAGGTATTAGAGCGAAGTTTGGGAGTTAGACCAGCTGCTAGCATTGAATCCACTTTATCTCTCATTTGGTAAAACCGGGCCCCACTCCATCGTAAATTTTTCTCTGCTCCTGATGTAAGAGCAAGGTTTAAAGACAGTCTGGTCTCATTGAGTTTGGCTGCCGGAATAGATTTAGGGTCTCTTTTATGTTGCTTGCTAATAGTTAAGAATTCCTTTTCTAGTTTATCTATGTCTGCTTTATTTGCTCGTTTGATTTGGGAAGAAATCTGAATAAGTTTCCCTCTGATGGTTCCTTTATGGGCCGCCCACAGAGTTTCAGGGTTTATATCTTCCTTGTCATTTAGGGAGAAGTAGTCATTGATGGCTTTTTCAATTTCAATTGATCTCACCGGGTCACTAAATATTGATTCGTTAAGCCTCCAGTGATTCTTTCCATAAGGACTTTGGGCTCCTTGTATGAGAAGAACCATAGAGTGGTCAGACCACACAGTATCTCTTATGAATGATTAGTGAGCTAGGGTTATATGCGTGGTAAACAGGAAGATATGGTCAATTCTGGAAAAGGATTGGTGTGGGTGCGAAAAATGGGTATAATCCCTAGTTTGAGAATTGAGTTCTCTCTAAATGTCAATTAATTTATGTTGGTGAATGATTCTAGCTATCCGTAAGCTTTGTTTGGGTGGACGGGTAGTTTAAGTAACCGATGGGCGCTTTTTGTCAAGCCCCGGGTCAAAGGCTATGTTGGTATCTCCTCCCACCACAATTGTGCCTTCCAGCATGGGTCCCAGTTTCTAGAACATTTGTTCAAAGAATTTTGCTTGGCCTCGATTGGGTGCATAATAAGAAACAAAGGAGTAAAGTCGTCATCCAACACTCCCTTGATTAGGATGAATCTTCCATCCAGATCTTTATGTTCCAGCTGGACTGTGAATTTCGATTTGTGTGAGAAAAGAATTGCTACACCCTTAGTCTTATTTTCCGCATTAGCGAGGTAAAAATTTGGGAATTTAGGATGGATGAACTTGGGGCAATATGATCTAGGGAAGTGTGTTTCCTGTAACAAGATCACATCAATCTTTTGGTTATGGTAGTATTGAAATATTTTTCATCTTTTAATCTGGGAGTTCAATCCCTGTGTATTATGGGAAACTATTTGTAGGGGTGAAATCAGTTTATCGCTTCAGCCATGGAGCAGATGGAGGGGGAGCTCAAGCGACACACAGCCACTTACCCATGAGCCTTGTGGAAGAGGTATATAGGATTTGTCCTGGTGTCTGGAATTCAAGTCAGGTAGGGAAAGGATGCAATATTTTCTGGAAGGACACCTGGAAGAAAGACAAGCATGAGCAACAGAAAGAGAGGAGAAAAGTATGTAACAATGGTGAGATGATATAGCTAACTTCAGAAGGGAGGTGAGGCAAGGCCCCAATGCTCCCTTAAACAAAATTAAAGAGTCTTCTTCTGCCAGAGAAGAAGAAACCCTGTCCAGGGGAGAGTGGTAATCCATATCTCCTGTTCAGGCAGAGGCACCAAGAGGCTGCTCCGACAGCAACGCCTTTGTATTACAAAATATATGAAATGAAATAACTAAACAATAGCAATTTATGGTAGTAACGCAACCATCTTAATTGAAATAAAACTGCCTATCAAGGTATGTAACCTGTTCAGACCCGTATGGAGTCCTATGGGATAAAGGGAGGAAAGGATAACATGTGGGTGGTCAGAAGGGGATCAGCAGTGCTATAGAAAGAAGGTATAGTGGTATAATTCGGACATGGGGTCCCGTTAATCTTGTTACCGGTGACGTTTCAATTGTGCGGTCCCTCCTGCTGAAATCAGCTAGGACATGCCCCACAATTAAAATAATAATAAATTAAAGGAAAGAGAAAATTAAAAAAAAAAAGGGGGGAGCCCCCCCACCACACCGTATCTGATACACTACATTTAAAATATCATGTTTTGAAATATCTATCAGTGTAGAACCCAAACAAACCTTTTCCCAAAATCCCTCCCTACCCTCAAAAAGTGGGAAAAATTGAAAAAGAGAAGGGGTGCAACAAGTGCTCCGAAGAGACCCAGCTGGGGCCATTCAAATGGGAAGGACCCAGAGCGAAAAAACAGTTTGAGCTTATCGAGTTTAGATAGTCACATATAGTTAGGTAATTCAGATAGGTGCAGATTCCTTGGATCTCTTGGTTTTTGGTTTCTGCCACACCAGAGTGATCTGGCTCGTGGGCCTCTGTCGTTTAGAGGATCCAGCGGCGGGTCCAGGTGAAAGAGAAGACGGGGTCTGAGTAATGAGTCCCAGATGAAGGAGGAGTTTTTCTCCCTCCTGAAGCTTGGAGAAGGTATACGACTTGTTCTTATAGGAAAACTTGAGATTAATGGAAATAGCCACCAATATTTTATGTCCTTCTGAGCGAGCACTGAGAGGAGCGGTTTAAGCAATCTCCTTTTTTGCATGGTAGATGGGGATAAATCCGCAAAGATTTGAATAGAATGATCATGGATCTTGAGATTTGCGATGGAGCGTGCCCGCTGCAGAACTTCTTCCTTAATCGCTTAATAATGTGGTTTCACCACAATGTCTCTTGGGAGTCCGTCTGAATGGGGGGTCCCAGAGCTATATGAGCCCTGTCCAACTCCAATTTGCAGGGGTGAATATCGGGGATAAGGCTCTGAATGGGAGAGCTAACCGCTGCATGCACATCTGTGACTTTTTCCAGAAGACCTCTAATCCTGAAGTTATATCTGCAAGATCTATTCTCAAGGTCCTCTATTTTAGACATGGCCATCTCGAGCTGGTCTTGAAGGTCCTGTATACGATTAGTGTTTTGATTCGTTCTGGCGATCGTGGTGTAATTTTGGCAGCCGTTTGAGAAAGCCAATGCTCAGCATGTCTGAAAATCTGGAGAATAAGTCCGCTAAGTTATTAGGCATATCAGGCTGGAGGGCATGGAGATTCTCCCTTAACTCTGGGAGAACGGAGCTTTCTTCCATAGAGATAATAAAAAGTCCTCCATGGTGTGCCCTATCAATGATTCTGTGGATGCAGGGGATGCAGCTCCTATTAGTTGAGTGCTCTCTAATGCTCAGGGAGAGGACTAAGGTGTATGTATTCCAGGGCTGTGCTGTGTGGGAAGTTACCCTGATTATCCCGTGCCGGAGGCTGGGTTGTGGCCACCATCTTGGTTCCCTGAGGAGAAACTGCAGCAGGAGAGATTTGTGCCTTTGGGGGCCTATTAACTGTTCCTGTGTATCGGATGTGCTACCCGCTCTCATCACCTCTCTGGGGCTGCCGGATGAGCTGGTGATGGGACTGGTTGCGTGCCTGTGTGGACACTTGTGTGTCGAAACAGAGTGGTCATCTTAGGAGCTGCTGCCGCATGTGTGCCTCGGGTCAGCTTCATTTCTCTGCCAGAATCCCAGAAAATCCTCCCATATAATGTGGATGATGGCAGGAGATGATGTGGCAGAGTCTGGTGGAAGGATGGAGAGTATTAGTCTATCTGTGCCTGAGGATGGAGCTGGATTGAGCTAAAATGGCGGCCGGCCTCCAGCTGTGACTGAGGGGAGAGCTGGCTGCAGCTCCAGACTACTCACTCTGGAGGCTCTCCTACAGGCTGGAAGGAAGGCAGGTGAGATGCAGTGCTGCCTGGGTAGAGGATGGCAGGTATGAGGCCCTGGGAGCCTGAGGATGGCTCCGGGAAAGTCCGTAATGGACTAGGCAGAAGCCCGCAAATCGGCACAATAGTGGTGTGGGCCATGCAGGGGATGATGCCCAACCTGACCTGTTCCAGGCGTGATGAGGCTCGGATGGATGCGGATGGAGCGAGGATGGAGGGCATGTTGAGGGCATGCGGCCTGGTATGGCTCAGGAGGGGGCCCCCTTCCTGACCGGCCGGACTTCATGCTTAGGTGAGGGTCTGGTATGGATTTGGAGGGACCCCCATGCCGATTTTTCGGTGTAGGGGGTTCCCCTTACAAACCGTACCAGACCTAAGGGCCTGGTATGCCCCTGGGGGGAACCCACGCCGTTTTTTTCATTTAAAATTTGGCGCGGCGTACCCCTCATGATTCATACCAGACAGCAGTCAGCACTGCCTGTCGCTCATCGCGAAAGGAAAAAAAAAATTCCTTTCCCGGTCAGCGAGTCAGCTCGGTGCTGGCTCCCACGAAGGGGCTCGCAGTTGTCAAATCTCACCGATAAATGCGGCGAGATTGACACAATATCACGGTCACCTACTGTAAAATGGTGGCCTGCCTGGAGCTGTGACTGAGGGGAAAGCTGGCTGCAGCTCCAGACTACTCACTCCGGAGGCTCTCATACAAGGCTGGGAGAAAGGCAGGTGAGATGCAGTAATGCTGCCTGGGTTGAGGATGGCAGGTATGAGGCCCTGGGAGCCTGAGGATGGCTCCGGGAACAGCTGTAATGGACTAGGCCGAGACCCGCGGACTAGGCCGGAGGCCGCGAATTGGCACAATGATGGTGTATGACATTTTAATTCATATTGCCAGAAAGTTTCCATTTTTGATATTTCTCTAATCATATTTCACCCTCTCCATTGATGTTTCAACTTTGTGATCCCTACAAATTTTAAATCCCTAGGATCTCTATTGTGTTTAGTATGGAAATGCATCGATAAACTGTGTTTAGTGTATCCTGTTCTAATATTACACACATGCTGTCTTAAATGGTCTCTTAATCTTCATTTGGTTCTACCTACATATTGTTTATGGCATGTACATTTAAGCAGGTATACTACATGTGTGGTATCACAAGAAATAAGAATGTCTATATTGTATTCCTTTCCTGTAGTGGAGGATGTGAAGGTTTCTATTTTCTTATGACTTTTTTGCCTGCTGTGCACATAACACAGCGATTGTATGGGAAGAAACCTTTCATGTTTTGAAGGAAGATAATTTCTTTAGGAGAAGCAATGATATTAGGAGCTAGACGGTCCCTTAAATTGCCAGCTTTCCTGAAAATTACTTCCAGTTTATCAGGTATAGAGTTACCAAGAATGGGATCTGCTTTTAAAATATCCCATCTCTTGCTGATAATCCTTTTTACGTGCCTATGTTGAATAGAGAAGGAGGTAATAAAAGGACAAAACATTTGTTTAGTGTTATTTATGGTTTTAGGAGCCAGTAGTGTTTCTTTGTTTAGCTGTCTAACCTGTTCAATGGTGTTATCAATAACTGTTTCAGAATACCCTTTTTGCATAAATCTGTCCTTAAGGATGAGTGACTGTTCTATGTAGTCAGATTCTTCATGGCGATTTTGGCACATCCTCATAAATTGACTCTTAGGGATATTGTGTAGCCATGAAGGATGTTGACAACTATTTAATGGAATATAACTATTCCTATCCATAGCTTAAAAATACGATTTGGTGTAAATATGGTCATTCTTAATCATAAGAGTGAGGTCCAAAAAATGTATCTCCTCCTGACTGTAAGTAAAGGTGCAATAAGATTAGAGAAATATCAAAAATGGAAACTTTCTGGCAATATGAATTAAAATGTCGTACACCTTATGGACAAGACATAGAATGGGATGTCAATGGTTTTATAGATATGAGTTAGATTTAGTTCACTCTTTTTGATGGTAGACTCCTAGAGGGTATATTGTTACTGTATACAGTATATATATATTTTAACATAATGTATGTGGTCTGTTTTGGGTTATTATGTGGATGTACATTTAAGATAGACACCCATATTGTTAATATATTATGGTTCACAGGTTAATTTTACTAGTGCCATCATTAGACCCTGGGATATATATATGTGCTGGAGAGGAAGTTCTTTTTCTTTGACCTCTGAAACAGACCACATAAATATGGTTGATACTTGCATTCATGTAAGACCCCTGAAGATGCATGTTGATGCCAAGGGTAGTTATAAAACCGACATTTCGCACCGCCATATGGGTGATCCAAGTGGCAATGGTTTTTTATGTACTTATAGCGGCTTGATTTGTAACTATTTTTATGTGTTTTATATCCGTTTTTACTATATGTTCCCCATTTTTAAATAAATACTATACCATGAGGCACTTTTTGTTTGATTGCCTTTAATATTTTGGGGACATATGGTTGGAGTTCTACCCTGTGAGTGTCAAGTCTACCCCAACGCAAGTGGTCAGACACTATAGCTGGCTACTGTGTTCTTCACCTATAGCAGCCCCCTTTCCCATAAGGCAAGCAGGCCTACCAGTACTCAGTTGACCCCAGGACTTATACACAATGCTATAGTGTCTGGCCACCACACCAGGGCAGAAGCAAACTGAACAAAGCAAATAGATACTTGCGGTTAGTGGGCAGATAATGTGGTTCTATGACAGTCCAGGTAAAAGGCAGGCTGAGTTCAAGGAATAGTCCAATAATCCAGTCCAAAATCATACACAGGGAAATCCAAACGAGCATAGCAGGGCAGACAGACAGGGAGCTTGATCAGGAACACCACATGTATCACTCTCTATCACAAGCACCCAAATGAGGTTTGAGCTGGCTTATAACAGGCTTGATTTCCACCCTGAGACTGATCACATTAATCAGCCTGCAGGTGGAAAGACAGACAAGGAGAAAACCATAGCCTTTAACCCTGGATGCTGGAATGAGGAACAGGAGCACTAAGTATTCCTGACAGCGAGAGTGTGAAGGATCCCTGACATTGGAGCTGGTGGACATCCCCCATCTCACCCATGCTGTTTTAAAGAACCTTTCTGGTGAGTGTGCATTGCTTAGGGGGCTGTCTGGTAAAGGCTGTCGATCAGGGTTGCACTTTCTACTTGAATGAAAAGATTTTTCACCTGGGTATAGAATTGTTTTAACAATATTACACCATACAACTTTCTGTTTTCCAATATAATTTTGAGTTTAGTCACATCATCATTATTCGGAGTGTTACCAGAAAGAATTAAATGAAAAAAACACAACAATTCCCTATGATACCAATGCGAGTCTGCTGCACTTAATTGTGTAGCCATTCATTTTGGTAAGCCTCCATTCACATCAGTGGCAGAATAGTTTTTGCAATCAAGTTGGACTATTGGAGATATATGTTTTTGTATTGCGTTTAATTAGCATTAATTTACATTGTTGTTTTATTTTTTACATTTCTTGCACGTTGTTGCACTTTTTTCATTCTCACTACAGCGCTGGACATTTTATATGATTATCGTTTATAGGACTGATTATTTTTGCCAGCAGCTGTACACATTTTTTATAAAAACAAAGCATGGTGTTAGGAAGAGGGCGTTTAACATACATTTTTATGTAAATATTTATGCATTTTCTTTAAAAAGAAATTGCATTATTTAAAATCTTCAACTTTATATGTGCTCTGGGATTTAATTTGAGTTCATTTACAGTTCACAGATGCAAAGAAAGTATTGTATGATGCTTCTCAAATGTATTTCATTAAACTGTATACCTAAAATATGTTTATAGCATATGCATTGTAGATCATCAAATATAAAGAGATATCTGCGATGAGCCATTCCAATAACACAAATGTGTTAACTATAATGTATGCCTAAATATAATTGTGAATACACTGTCTGGAATTTTAGTATGCTTCAATTATTATTATTATTTTTTCTTTCATTTTTAATTTTAATTTTAATTTTAAAAGAGTTGACAAAAAGAATGGGAAGGAGGAAAAAAATAGGTCTGTCACATATCTGTATGAGGGTGGTGCACAATTCCCATCCGTGCAAACCTGGAAGTTGAGACAGGGTCTGCAAGATCAATGGTAGGGCACATTCCCAGGGAATGCAAACTGAAGACTGGAACATGGAAGGTCTGGCATCAGACAAGAAAAAGTACAGTGGGCAGGGCACTGAGAATACACAAAGTTCAGTTATGAGCAGAATGGGGTCACAAGATAAGTTTGGTAACAGTCTAATGCCCCGTACACACGGTCGGATTTTCCGATGGAAAATGTCCGATCGGAGCATGTTGTCGGAAATTCCGACCGTGTGTGGGCTCCATCGGACATTTTCCATCGGATTTTCTGACACACAAAGTTTGAGAGCAGGAGATAAAATTTTCCGACAACAAAATCTGATCGTGTCAATTCCGACCGTGTGTGGCCTGTTCCGACGCAAAAAGTGCCACGCATGCTCAGAAGAAATTCCGACACGGAACAGCTCGGTCTGGTAAACTTAGCGTTCGCAATGGATACAGCACTTTCGTCATGCTGCAATGTTAAAAATGGTTTAATACAGCGCACTCTCTTCTTCTTTATAATGTGACAAGAATTAAGTAGTTTTGCTGCTCATATTCACACACACGTCTCACAAACTTATTTTTGTGTTTTTTTCTTGGGATTCCCGGAATATATTGTTATTTGTCACATCTGACAGAATTTTTTTTTTTTTCTTTTTTTTGTGATTTAAAGCCATTTTTGGTTTAGATTTTATGTTTGTATTCTTTCCAAGGCTGATCTTTGTTTAATGTTATTTTTATTTTTACTACAGACTATTTTTGTGTGTGTTTTGTGTGCCAAGTTACCACAACACCATTGATATCTTTTATTATTTAATCTCAAGGAGATTGTTTGTTGTTGGTGTCCCTTGTTAATTTCACATTGTATTTTTGAAATGTACCTGAATCCTCACAAACCAACTGTCCTTTTTGAAGTCAAACACACATAGTCAAGTATAATTCAAAACAAAATTCCTTTATTAAGGGCTCAGAACCAAACAAAGAGGGAGGCAACACTTGATAAACATGAGAAATTAGCGAAGCCTGGGACCCCCAGGGCAGACATCAATTCTTGAACATCAAAATTGGTGGCCTGAGGAGTCCATATGTAAGGGAGGCCAGTCTGGTCCAGAAGTCCCAGAGATCCGGAAAGCAGCAGATGACATCTGTGTCCCCAGACTGTGGTACCACAAGAGGCTGCATCTTTTGGCCGACCAGACTGGATCCAGGGTCCTCACTTTCTGGTCTTCCTTCCACGCTTCATTCCGGGTTGTGGCTGTACTGTTGGAGATGTGGCAGGAGGAGGAGTAGGACCTGGAGGAGGAGGAGGACTGGGAGGACCTGGAGGAGGAGGAGGAGGAGGAGGAGGAGGAGGAGGAGGACCTGCAGGAGGAGGAGGAGGACCATCTGTGAGTTTGCAAAGGTGTGTCTGAGATGTAATTTGGCCCCTCATACCTTTATTAAGAGCCTCCAATATGAGCGACTTACACATGAGTTGTTGTCCCTCCTCCATCCTCTGCATTTTAGAGGCAATGATGGCAGCAATGTCCTCCTCCACAGTGTGTGGTGCTCCCAGGACCTCTGTAGCCCTCCAAAAGAGGCCTATGGCAGCCTCCTCTATGGCACTCCTGCTCCTGCCACTTTCTCTTTCCAGGTGTTGGGGAGGGACCTGCAGATCAGGCAGCCTGCTCGGCCCGGCCACCTCCTGGCTGAGACTTCCCTGTGTATGAAAAAGGGACATGGTTTTAGTTTTTGCATGATCAATCACAATCCTAAATTAGTACTCCAAACTAACATCTAGTTAACATCATTGATTGGACAACCAGCAATATTTAGAGGAATGCTATACCTGGCTCAATCTGGGCTCCTCCACATGTGGCTGCCTGGAAGGCCCAGGTTGGGCGTCAGAAGCCTCAGCTGGAGGGGAAGGAAGCGTGGAAGGAAGACTGGAGAGGGATGGCCTGGGTTCAGTCTGGCCTGCCAGAAAATGCAGCCTGTCATAGTACCACATCCTGGGGACATAGATGTCATCTGCTGCTCCGGATCTCTGCGAATTCTGGACTTTCTGGCGCTCCCTTACATATGCGCTCCTCAGGCCACCAATTAAGATCTTCAAAAATGTGATGTCTGCCGTGGGGATCACCTGCTTCACAATTTCCCACAATTTATCCAGTGTTGCCTTCCTCTTTGTTTGGTTCTTGTAATGTGGGTTGTTGATCTCCCACAGACATGGCAGCTCCCTGAACATGTCAATGAATATTGACATGAAGTCATTATCTTGTAATAAGATATCCATGTTCACTGCAAGACACAACACAAGACAAAGCCTAATGTCAGACAAAACTCTCCTAATCTTGTTACAATATAGGCCTCAATCTAGAAGCAGTATAGGCACAAGTTTGTCTCTTACCTTCATTCTTACGATCGGCGCGTCCAATGCTCCTTCGTCCGCTCACAGATCGTACGTACTACGCACGCGTGTTACGCTTTATACACACTGCGCATGTGTGTAACTCCACCCGCCCCTGACGTTCTTTCTAGTCTATTCCTCGCCCCTTTTCGTTCGGCGCAGTGGGTGAAGAGCACATGGCAGAGTCAGAGCAGGTGTGTGCTAATTATAGCAATGAGGAGGAGGAGGAGGAAAGCCCGGATCCGGACACGTCCCGATCCAGAAGGAGACGATTTAAGGCCACAAATATGTCCTTTGGGGAGATGTTGGAGATGGTGGACATCCTGAAGAAGGCCGACTATGACGGGAAGTTTGGGCCTTACCCCAACCCCAATATCAGAAGGCCAAGATCATTGCGAAAGTGGTCAAAAGTCTGCACAGGAATTTCGGGGTGCCACAATCGAAAGATCAGCTCAGGAAGCGGTGGTCGGACCTAAAATTAAGAGAGCCCGAGCAGTACTGAAAGATCCGGAGAGTGCTGCAAAAAAGTAAGTAGTTGTGCTGTGTTCCTATTCTTTTTGTCTTTATTACGTTTGTGCTGCTCCATATGCTTTTCTTAATTGTACAGTTTAAAATGTCAATTTTAATGTTCATGGGCCCATTATTCGTATCGTATCACATTTTTTTTTTCGCCCTCTAAAACACCATTGTTTAGGCTATATGCATTTTCCTACATTTTTTAGGGCCTACTTGGATGCAAAATATTTGGTTGTGTAGATGGGTTTGTTACTAGAATGAAATGCAAACTAGATTCTGTGTAAGGAGAGGACACTGAGCAGCTGTTTTCACATCTGGACGCTGGAGCACTAGTGTGGGACACAAGAACACCATTTTTATTAGGGGGGGCACACAGGTGCTCCAGTGTATACTATAGGGGCGTCTTCATCTGTAAAGCTTGTACTAAACAGGTAAAGTATTGCAGGTTGACAAAGGACAATAAACAAGCGACATCTTGGAACTCTGCTAAAATTTACAATTGTACCCCACTTCCAAGCAATGTTTCCTATTTATAGTTCTGCCATCAAATCACTGTGTGCTAATTATACCATTTTTGTTTTACATAGGGGAGAAAAGACTTGGAGGACACCCCTCATCCGAGGAGACCACAGACCCACCACCTGTGGAAGAAGGTAAAATACCCCCAACACAAGCGGAGCAGGAGGAGGAAGAAGATGTGGTGGAAATTGGCACCACAACAGGTGAGTGTCTGCGACCACAGGCTCAGGTAAGAGATGGATGCTGGCAGATTTTTGATACCTGTTTTTGTTTGGTTTCTCTCTTTTTAGGTGATCATGATGTTAGGGATTGAGATCCTTTCACATCAGAAAGTGCCCAGATCCTGATCGGGGAGATCATGGGGTGTAATTTCGAATTGAAGAACATCAAGACAAAAATCAATGATGTGATTAAAAAAAATAATAACATCATCGATGTTTTGGGGCGAATTTAATACCCCACAAAATCACTTTTGTTTGGTACAATGTTTAAAATATTTTTGAAATGTTTCGAAAAGCCAAATTTGGAGGATGCACACAGTGTGCCAACATGTGCTATCTGCCATCACGGGAGATCAATGGACGCGTTTTGGGGGTGCAACCCCTTCCTCAATAATAAAGTAGCTGTGAGGAAGAGCTTGCTCCCCCAAAACACGTCCCTTGATCCCCCGTGATGGCAGCTAGCACATGTTGACATTCGTAAATTGGTGTGCATCTTCCAAATTTGGCTTTTCAAGGGGTGATTTGACCCCATCTGAACGCAATATCAAACACAGTTCCTAAATACTCATGTCTGATATTGCCTTCAGGTTTTACCATATGTGAACTTTGTAAGTTCAAGTTTTTTGTCTTTCTTGTTGGTTTTACACAGGCCTGTTTTATCGTAAATGAACATTTCTATTTTTGATAATGCTACCCCAAAAATTGTTATACAACAAACATGTTGGTTTGTTTTAAAAAACATTTCTAAATGCACATGTGATTGTGCAGGTATTAAAAAGTTTGTTAATCAAGAATGTGTGCATTATTGTCTCAACGCTACAACACTTTTGTGGTGATGTAATTGCTGTTTTCTGAGAAAATGGTGGTTATTTCCTAAGGGCAAATCCTCTTTGCACTACAAGAGGATTTTCATTGCAGTTTCAAGAGCACTTGTAGTATAAAAAGTGTATACACCTTTAGTATATAACAGCCAACAGTGCTTTGTATAAGGTTACACAATCACGCCATTTTCACGCCTCCACACATTGCTGTCAGGGTCAGCTAAAACAAACACAAGCAGTAAATGTCCACAAAGAATTTT